>NC_090056.1:20812943-20822943 GCF_038355195.1 Osmerus mordax | reverse complement strand
CTGGAGCTGTCTGTAGTATCATTAGGCAGGGCCTCCACCCTGTCAGCTAGATGATTGTTAGCTACTTTGCCTTTAAGCTAGTTAGCCAGTTAGCTAATTAACCAGTCAGATAGTTGGCTAGTAATAGTTAGGCAGTCTGCTAGGTTAGTCATCTTTTTGTCTAGCTTAGCCAGCGCTAGCTTAGCCAGCGCTAGCTTAGCCAGCGCTTGCTTAGTCAGCGCTAGCTTAGTCAGCGCTAGCTTAGCCAGCGCTAGCTTAGTCAGCGCTAGCTCCAGCTCTGGGCAGCTCAAGTCCAGTTTTTCTGCTTTAGGGATTAATAACATTTTGCTCCAACATGTCTGCCTGGGGGTGTATGTGGCAGTCTGTCTGGGCGTTTTCCTGGGTGTGTGTGTGTGTGCGCGCTAGTGGACTTGTGTGTGTTCATGTGTGTATGCAAACCATTTGGCATTTTGCTGTCCATCAGAAATCTGGTTTAAACATGTCATGAAAGGCTTTCATTGCCCGTTAGCCTCTGCTATTCCCAAACACATTTAATAGCAGTATATTACAATAGGCTGGCCATTCTACAGTACTAATCAGTTTAGTATTTTAGACTGTACCTTCTACAGCTGACAGCGGTACATTACTGCTGATAGTGGCCTGACGGCAGCAGGCAGTGTCCTCCTCATCCCTGCTCAGTAGTTTCACACCAAGCACAGCTTCATAGACCAGACCAGGGCTAGGACTAGGGCTAGGGCCAGGGCTTGGGCCAGGAACAGGGCTAGGGCCAGGGCTTGGGCCAGGAACAGGGCCAGGAACAGGGCCAGGGCTTGGGCCAGGAACAGGGCCAGGGCTAGGGCTAGGGCTAGGGTCAGGGCTAGGGCTAGGGCCAGGGCCAGGGCTAGGGCCAGGGCTACAACCAGAAGCAAAACCAGGCAGAACCAAACCAGACCATCTGACCTCACTACAACACAGTTAAACATGAAGTGATAGAACCACAAACATCAACATAACTAACTAAATAGCAACAGTGGATATCAACAAACCAGTGGAAACGGTCAAATTTTACTGCTGTGAAATCACGTTCAATGTAATAAATCCCTTAACGTTTCACCTTAGCTAAGGAAACCATTTAAGGGATTCGGTGCAACCCCATTAAGTAAATCCCTTAGCTAAGGAGAAATGTACCCTTAAGTGTCATAATTAAGGAAAAAACTTAAGGTGTTTTGTGCAACCGGCCCCAGGAGAATATTCACCAACACTTCATCACTCTGAAAATTACAATACATTTCTGATAAAAAAATTAAATAAACATCAAATAAACAAAACCATAATATATTGTTAGAAAACAATAATGCTACCTGCGGTTCGAGAACACAGTTGCCGTTGCCCGGACGACGGTGTCCATGGATATTCCGCACTGTGACAGATTAGGCTTCCATGGTCAAGAGCGCACAATGTTTACATATGTTAGAAAACGGTTCAGTCTGATTGGAGAAGGTGTGCAAACGCTCCAGACAGCATCTGCCTCATGGAGAGGGGACATGAGGCATTATCCCCCGCTCTGGATAAGAGCGTCTGCTAAATGACTAAATGTAAATGTGAGTCTCCAGGGGACATGGTTCTGGTGCCTCACTCATGTCCCCTGAAGAGGACATGGTTCTGGGGCCTCATGTCCCCTGGAGAGGACATGGTTCTGGGGCCTCATGTCCCCTGTAGAGGACGTGGTTCTGGGGCCTGATGTCCCCTGTAGAGGACATGGTTCTGGGGCCTCATGTCCCCTGTAGAGGACATGGTTCTGGGGCCTCACTCATGTCTCCTGAGAGGACACCCTTGGCTTTCTAACAAACGTGAACGACCTCAGGAACAGTTGTGTAAATATAGTTGGTCAATTATGAAACTATACTAGATGAGAAAACTGTGAAATTTGTTTTCCTAAAAAATACATTTAGTAGCCAAACACATATTATGCCAAATGTAAACATTTTCAAAAGCCTTTTTCCCAGGTGTTAGGATGATACAGTCGTGGCCGAGCTGCTCTGCTAGCAGACTGCTGCACTGGACAGGGGGGGGGTGAAACAAGAGGACACTATGTTTGTGTGTGAGGACAGTGTGTGTGTGCAGACAGTGTGTGTGTGTGTGAGGACAGTGTTAGTGTGCAGACAGTGTGTGTGTGTGTGTGTGAGGACAGTGTTAGTGTGCAGACAGTGTGTGTGTGTGTGAGGACAGTGTTAGTGTGCAGACAGTGTGTGTGTGAGGACAGTGTTAGTGTGCAAACAATGTGTGTGTGTGTGAGGACAGTGTTAGTGTGCAGACAGTGTGTGTGTGTGTGTGTGCGTGTGTGTGTGTGTGAGGACAGTGCTAGTGTGCAGACAGTGTTAGTGTGCAGACAGTGTGTGTGCAGACAGTGTGTGTGCAGACAGTGTGTGTGTGTTCCCTACCAGCAGGATGCTCTGTTAATTTGGGCGCTGGGCAGCAAGGTGTGATTAGAAACAACGCTGCCCAGTATATCGAATCAAGCCGCCCCAGTATGGGAATTCACTAATGCTGAAATAGATGAACTGCTTCTGAAGGTTTATAATACACCTGTGACTGTGAGGTTACTGTACTGTACTGTACTGTATTCTAGTCTACAATACTCTACTCTGTTGTATTTTATTCTACACCATCTTTTCAGCTGTTTAAGTAACAGATTCAACATATTATTTTATGTTATCTGAATTCTTTATGAATTTATGTAATCAGAATATAAAATATATATGTGGATGCTATAATAAGGGTTAAATATACACGTGTTTGTTATAATGTATCTATATAAATATTTATCTGAGACAGATACCAAAGTCCCTGTGTTTAGACTGGCTATATCACAGTGTGTGAGTGTTTTTGTTTGTGTGCGGGTAGTGTGTGTGTATGTGTGTGTACAAGCACTTGTGTATGTGTTTCTGCTTGTGTGTGTGTGTTTCTCCTTGTGTGTGTGTGTGTTTCTGCTTGTGTGTGTGTGTGTGTACAAGCACTTGTGTGTGTGTTTCTGCTTGTGTGTGTGTGTGTACAAGCACTTGTGTGTGCGTTTCTGCTTGTGTGTGTGTGTGTGTACAAGCACTTGTGTGTGTGTGTGTGTGTGCGCACGCACGTGTGGGAGGATGGCTAAAAAAGATGCTTTTCAGTTTCACACCACATTATTTATGCTATGCTCTACTCACAGATGCACAAGTTAGAAAGAACACACACACACACACACACGCGGGTCCATGCCACTGCTCTGGGCACGGTTCCACTGCAGTAAAGTCCAGAGAATAGAAAAGCATGGAGACACAGACGGCCTCCAGATTCCAGAGAAGTACCCTGCGTTGGTCCTGATGCTGCACAGTTCAAAAGGTGTGTGCGTGACAGAGAGTGTGTGAGACTGTGTGAGTGTGTATGTGAGTGAGTCTGTGTGTGTGAGTGGCCCAGGGGCCCCTGGGCCCTAGCATCAGGCGGCCTCTCTCAGGCAGAGAGCCTCCACGGCGTCGCTGGGCCCCTGGGCCACGCCCCCAATCAGCAGCATCATGGTGGGGGTCTGGAGCAGGGAGCAGGAGCAGCGTGGGGAGGGCATGGACGACAGTGTCTCCCAGCGTCGACGCACAGGGTCATAACTCTCCACCGAGGACAAGGGAGACGGCTGGTTACCTGCACACACACACACACACACACAGTACACACCCACGCAGACACACACATATATACCCAGACACGCACACAGTATTAGATTAGATGATTAAATTAGTATGAACCCTGTATTTCATGTAAGACAGGTTACATATGATAACTGATGGATATCTAATATGTTGACTAACAGTGCATGTCCAGTACAGCGACACAATGCTTTCCATTCCTTTTCAATGGAGCCAGGCGAATCAGTTGCATGGTGCATTGTGGGAAGCAACACAACGCAATCCAAGAGATTCGAGTTGAGATGTAGTCGCTGTAGTGGACACGCACTGTTAGTCATCAACACACGCAGCAAAATGCTAACATATGCATCTGCTAGGCCAGGGTGTTTATCAGTGTTAGTCTGAGAGGAGAGAGGAATGGAGAGGATAGGAGGAGAGAGAGAGGATAGGATAGGAGAGAGAGAGGAGAGTGGAGAGGATAGGAGGAGAGAGAGAAGATAGGAAGAGAGAGGAGAGTGGAGAGGATAGGAGGAGGAGAGAGAGAGGATAGGAGGAGAGAAAAGGATAGGAGGAGAGAAAGGAGAGTGGATAGGATAGGAGAGAGAGAGGAGAGTGGAGAGGATAGGAGAGAGAGAGGAGGAGAGAGAGAGGATAGGAGGAGAGAGAGGAGGAGAGAGAGAGAGAGAGGAGGAGAGAGAGAGGATAGGAGGAGAGAAAGGAGAGTGGAGAGGATAGGAGAGAGAGAGGAGAGTGGAGAGGATAGGAGGAGAGAGGAGGAGATAGAGGATAGGAGGAGAGAGAGGAGGAGAGAGAGAGGATAGGAGAGAGAGGAGGAGAGAGAGAGGATAGGAGAGAGAGGAGGAGAGAGAGAGGATAGGAGGAGAGAGAGGAGGAGAGAGAGAGGATAGGAGGAGAGAGAGGAGGAGAGAGAGAGAGAGGATAGGAGAGAGAGGAGGAGAGAGAGAGGATAGGAGGAGAGAGAGGAGGAGAGAGAGAGGATAGGAGGAGAGAGAGCAGGCCAGAACAGGTGTGCTTCTACAGACAGATCATTAGTGTGGCTTCACACTGTCTCATCACTGCCTGGGAAGAACACACGCACACCTCTTCAGGGAGTGACGCACAAACATTAGAATAGCCCTTAACTAAACTTCCGTCAGACACACACACATTAGAATAGCCTTAAACTAAACTTCCGTCAGACACACACACATTAGAATAGCCTTAACTAAACTTCCGTCAGACGCACACACATTAGAATAGCCTTAACTAAACTTCCGTCAGACGCACAAACATTAGAATAGCCTTAACTAAACTTCCGTCAGACACACAAACATAGAATGGCCTTAACTAAACTTCACTTTAGATTTCCTTCTACCCTCTGTCACACACACACAGTCCCCCCACACACACACACACACACAGTCCCCCCCCACACACACACACACAGTCCCCCCCCCCACACACACACAGTCCCCCCCCCCACACACACACAGTCCCCCCCCCCCCCACACACACACACAGTCCCCCCCCACACACACACAGTCTCCCCCCACACACAGTCCCCCCACACACACACACAGGTCCCCCCCCCCACACACACACAGTCCCCTCCCCCCACACACACACACACACAGTCGTCGTCCCCACACACACACAGTCGTCCCCCACACACACACAGTCCCCCCCCCCCACACACACAGTCGCCCCACCCACACACACAGTCCCCCCCACACACACACAGTCCCCCCCCACACACAGTCCCCCCCCCCACACACACACAGTCGTCCCCCCCACACACACACAGTCCCCCCCCCCCCACAAACACACAGTCCCCCCCACACACAGTCCCCCCCCCACACACACACACAGTCCCCCCCCCCCACAAACACACAGTCCCCCCCCACACACAGTCCCCCCCCCCACACACACACACAGTCCCCCCCCCCCACAAACACACAGTCCCCCCCCACACACAGTCCCCCCCCCACACAAACACACAGTCCCCCCCCACACACAGTCCCCCCCCACACACACACACAGTCCCCCCCCCCCACAAACACACAGTCGCCCCACACACACACACAGTCCCCCCCCACACACACACAGTCCCCCCCCCACACACACACACAGTCCCCCCCACACACACACAGTACCCCCCCCCACACACACACACCACAGTCCCCCCCCACACACACACATTCCCCTCCCCCCACACACACACACACACAGTCCCCCCCCCAAACACACACAGTCCCCCCCCCCCACACACACACAGTCCCCCCCCCCACACACACACAGTCCCCCCCCCACACACACACAGTCCCCCCCACACACACACAGTCCCCCCCCACACACACAACAGTCCCCCCACACACACACACAGTCCCCCCCCCCCACACACACACACAGTCCCCCCCCCCACACACACACACACAGTCCCCCCCACACACACACACACACAGTCCCCCCCCACACACACACACACAGTCCCCCCCACACACACACACACACATCCCCCCCCCCCACACACACACACAGTCCCCCCCCCCCACACACACACCACACAGTCCCCCCCACACACACACACACACAGTCCCCCCCCCCACACACACACACACAGTCCCCCCCACACACACACACACACCGTCCCCCCCCCCCACACACACACACAGTCCCCCCACACACACACACAGTCCCCACACACACACACACAGTCCCCCCACACACACACACACACAGTCCCCCCCCCACACACACACACACAGTCCCCCCCCCACACACACACACACAGTCCCCCCCCACACACACACACAACAGTCCCCCCCCCCACACACACACACAGTCCCCCCACACACACACACAGTCCCCACACACACACACCACAGTCCCCCCCCCCACACACACACACCAGTCCCCCCCACACACACACACACACAGTCCCCCCCCCACACACACACACACAGTCCCCCCCCCACACACACACACACAGTCCCCCCCACACACACACACACACAGTCCCCCCCCCACACACACACACACAGTCCCCCCCACACACACACACACACAGTCCCCCCCACACACACACACACACAGTCCCCCCCACAACACACACACACAGTCCCCACACACACACACACAGTCCCCCCCCCACACACACACACACAGTCCCCCCACACACACACACACACAGTCCCCACACACACACACACAGTCCCCCCACACACACACACACACAGTCCCCCCCCCACACACACACACACAGTCCCCCCCCACACACACACACACACAGTCCCCCCCCACACACACACACACACAGTCCCCACACACACACACACAGTCCCCCCCACACACACACACACAGTCCCCCCACACACACACACACACAGTCCCCCCACACACACACACAGTCCCCCCCCCACACACACACAGTCCCCCCCTCACACACACACACAGGTCCCCCCCCCACACACACACAGTCCCCACACACACACACACAGTCCCCCCCACACACACACACACACAGTCCCCCCACACACACACACAGTCCCCCCACACACACACACAGTCCCCCCACACACACACACAGTCCCCCCACACACACACACAGTCCCCCCACACACACACACAGTCCCCCCCACACACACACACACAGTCCCCCCCACACACACACACACACAGTCGTCCCCCACACACACACAGTCCCCACACACACACACACAGTCCCCCCCACACACACACACAGTCCCCCCCCCACACACACACAGTCCCCCCCCACACACACACAGTCCCCCCACACACACACACAGTCCCACACACACACACACAGTCCCCCCCACACACACACACACACAGTCCCCCCCCACACACACACACACAGTCCCCCCCACACACACACACACACAGTCCCCCCCACACACACACACACACAGTCCCCCCACACACACACACAGTCCCCACACACACACACACAGTCCCCCCACACACACACACACACAGTCCCCCCCACACACACAGTCCCCCCACACACACACACACAGTCCCCCCACACACACACACAGTCCCCCCCCCACACACACACAGTCCCCCCCACACACACACACAGTCCCCCCCCACACACACACAGTCCCCACACACACACACACAGTCCCCCCCACACACACACACACACAGTCCCCCACACACACACACAGTCCCCCCACACACACACACAGTCCCCCCACACACACACACAGTCCCCCCACACACACACACAGTCCCCCCCCACACACACACACACAGTCCCCCCCCACACACACACACACACAGTCGTCCCCCACACACACACAGTCCCCACACACACACACACAGTCCCCCACCACACACACACACAGTCCCCCCCCCACACACACACAGTCCCCCCCACACACACACAGTCCCCCCCACACACACACACAGTCCCCCCCACACACACACACAGTCCCCCCCCACACACACACAGTCCCCCCCCACACACACACAGTCCCCCCCCCCCCACACACACACACAGTCCCCCCCCACACAC
This sequence comes from Osmerus mordax, assembly GCF_038355195.1. NCBI lineage: Eukaryota > Metazoa > Chordata > Actinopteri > Osmeriformes > Osmeridae > Osmerus > Osmerus mordax. The sequence goes on along the minus strand of NC_090056.1, from coordinate 20,814,771 downwards.
ACACAGTCCCCCCCCCCCCACACACACACACAGTCCCCCCCCACACACACACAGTCCCCCCCCCCCCACACACACACACAGTCCCCCCCCACACACACACAGTCCCCCCCCCCCCACACACACACAGTCCCCCCCCACACACACACAGTCCCCCCCCCCACACACACACAGTCCCCCCACACACACAGTCCCCCCCACACACACACACAGTCCCCCCCCACACACACACAGTCCCCCCCCCCCCACACACACACACAGTCCCCCCCCACACACACACAGTCCCCCCCCACACACCACACAGTCCCCCCCCACACACACACAGTCCCCCCCACCACACACACACAGTCCCCCCACACACACACACAGTCCCCCCACACACACACACAGTCCCCCCACACACACACACAGTCCCCCCACAGTCAGCAGGAAGCTAAAGGGCCCAAAGGGATGACACGGCCTCCTGTCGACCCTGAAAAACACGCTGATGACAACCTGTTCCTGGAGAACTGAAGATGAAGAAGTGCATATCCATGTTAAGTTTCTGTGTGTCTCCATGGAAACAGGAAACAACTTAGCAGCTGGAATGTATTTTGACAAGGAAAGAGATAATGTGTGTGTGTGAAAAGTGTGTGTGTGTGAGAGAGAGAGAGAGAGAGAGAGAGAGAGAGAGAGAGAGAGAGAGAGAGAAGTGTGTGTGTGTGAGAGAGGTGTGTGTGAGATAGGTGTGTGTGTGTGTGTGTGTGAGAGAGAGAGAGTGTGAGAGAGAGTGTGAGAGAGGTGTGTGTGTGAGAGAGAGGTGTGTGTGAGATAGGTGTGTGTGTGAGAGAGAGAGTGTGAGAGAGTGTGTGTGTGAGAGAGAGTGTGTGAGAGGAGAGTGTGTGAGTGAGAGAGGTGTGTGAGAGAGGTGTGTGTGAGAGAGGTGTGTGTGAGTGTGTGTGAGAGAGAGTGTGAGAGAGGTGTGTGTGTGTGAGAGAGCGTGCGACACAGTCACATCAGCTGTGTGATGAAAGCTTTTCATCTTCTCAGAGAGGAAACGCTGTGTCTTTCCCTCATTTCCTCTCTCTTTGTGGAACCCCCCTCTCTCATCCCCCCCTCTCTCTCCCCCCCTTTCTCTCCCCCTCTCTCTCTCCTCCCCCCCACTCTCTCTCTGTCTGTCTTTCTCTCTGTTGTTTGCGCAGGACCACAAGCTGTGACAGTGACACATCATTTAACTAACTCTATTAATAAACCACAAGACTGCCTCACTGTATATGTGTGTGTGTGTGTGTATGTGTGTGAGTGTGTGTGTGTGTGTATGTAAGTGTGTGTGTAAGTGTATGTATGTATGTGTGTGTGCGTGTGTGTATGTGTGCGTGTGTGCGTGAGTGTGTGTGTGTGTGTGTGTGTGTGTGTGTGTGGATGTGTGCATGTGTGAGTGTGTGTGTGTGTATGTGTGTGTGTGTGTGTGTGTTTGTGTGTGTGTGGATGTGTGAGTGTGTGTGTGTGGTCTTACCCAGTCCCCCAGCTACGATGAGGCGTCCTCCCAGACAGCCGGCCACAAAGTCAGCTCTCTTCTCCCTCATCCTGGAGCCCCGGGACGGCTTGACCCACACACCTGCACACACACAAACACACACACACACAGGGTCACAACACACACCTGCACACAGGGTCACAACACACACCTGCACACACACAAAGGGTCACAACACAAACCTGCACACACACACACACACACACACACAGGGTCACAACCACACACCTGCACACACACACACACACACAGGGTCATAACACACACAACCCCTGGTCACACGATCATGTTTTCCATCTCCACTCCCCTCTCTCC
>NC_090056.1:20780398-20812843 GCF_038355195.1 Osmerus mordax | reverse complement strand
CCCTCCCTCCCTCCCTCCCTCCCTCCCTCCCCTCCCTCCCTCCCTCCCTCCCTCCCTCCCTCCCTCCCTCCCCCTCCTCCTCCCCCCCCCCTCCCTCCTCCTCCCTCCCTCCCTCCCTCCCTCCCTCCCTCCTCCTCCCCCCCCCTCACCTGCAGGTCAGGCAGGTCAGGGAACAGGGGGTGTCTCCCCTGCGTGAGAGCCCTGGACATGGCGGTCAGCACGCGGGGCAGGTCGCTGCCGAAGGTCCTGAAGAGCACAGCGAAGTCCCGGCCCTCCTCCACCAGGTCCCTGAGCAGCTGGAAGAAGGAGGGCAGGATCCAGTGGTACAGGCGGCCATCTTCCCCCGTCACTGCCAGCTCTGGCTCCGCCCCCCGGCCCTCCGGCCAGCGCAGCAGATCCAGGTGCTCCTCCAGGAAACCACGGAAACGCCGTCCATCTGGAGAGCGCGTGAAGCCGGCCACGCGTCCGAACTGGGAGTAGTAGCTGACAGCGCCCTCGTGTGGTGGGAGGAGGGAGGGCACGTCGCTCGTCCACTCCCATTGACCTAGGGAGAGAAGGGGCGGGGTTTAGACGGGAGGAGGCAGGTGATGCCGGGACAACGGTCTCCTTCCTCTCCCTCTCTCCTCCTCTCCCTCTCTCCTCCTCTTCCTCTCTCCTCCTCTCCCTCTCTCCTCTTCTCCCTCTCTCCTCCTCTTCCTCTCTCCTCCTCTCCCTCTCTCCTCCTCTTCCTCTCTCCTCCTCTCCCTCTCTCCTCCTCTCCCTCTCTCCTCTTCTCCCTCTCTCCCCTGTTCCATCCCGGGTAAACAATGCGCCTAAAAACTATTCCTTGACTGACCACCGAAATCTTAATCCTAAAACTTCTGCTAAATGAATAAAAGTGTACTTGGCAGTAGACAGTATCACATGTAGCCTTTCACTGCGTCACTAGTAATCCCTTCTTCCCTCACCTGATCTACCGGGGCTCGGTTTCCAGGCCCTCTGACTCACTCGCTCAACTGACCACTTCCAGGCTCGGCTCTACAACAAATCGGAAGGGCGGGCATTGGTTTCCACAAGGGGGCATTTTGTATACAGCCGTTCCTGACCATTTTTCATCACCATTGCTAAAGCCAGACATGCCACTAAAAAGTCTGCAATTCGATGGCGGGGATAGGGGTGTTTCTATGGAGGAGTTTAACCAGAGCTTGTTACGACCAGGTTGACACTAACCTCGTTTTGTCACGCGACCCCAAGTCACCGAGGACAGGAAATACTCCAATGCCGCCACCGTCCCTTGTCCCGTCACGGCATCTGACACCAGGATGGTGTTGTTGAGGTCGACGTGAAGGACTAACTTCCTCTTTTTCAGGGACAACCAGCGAGGAACTGAAACGGAGAGTGCGTCTTCCGTAACGACGACAGAGTCCGTCCCGTTCTTGTCCGGTTCATCATCTAAACCGACTTCGTCTTTCATGTAGGAAGAGAGATGGCCTTCACTTGTCGAGGCGCTATCGGACATATCTGAGGAAAACCGTCTGGTGACGAAAAAAGGTGTTTTAACAGTGTTGGACGGCGATTGTGTCAGGTCCTCATCGCTCAACCGGCTTTTTCTCTCGTTGACTCAGCAACGTACATTGTTTACTTCCTCATTCTGATGACGTTGCATTTTCCTCAACGGAAACCAGTCTACTGCCCTCGTCAGGGCACCGCGGGAATATCACACGTTGAATTAATTAATTAATAATCATGTTTACAAAACTTGACCTTGAAGTTCTATTTTGATTCAGTGTCGTTGCACAGAGAAACACTTTTACTTTATAATGTAGCTTCTCAAAAAGGTTTTATTTATATTAACCATTTATATCATATTCACAGAAGCATTCTGCATGTCCCCCAATGTTTATTTTTAGCCCAAAAGGAAAACACAGGAATAGAGGGAGCGGGTGTACAAGACTGTGCACAAACAGATTCAATCCAAAAACAACAACAAAAAGTAGCAGAATGGGGAGTAACAGCAGTCTAGCCCTGGGACCAGGGAGAGCCATCATGCAACCATGCACCTTACAGTGTACACAACCAAGCTGTGCTCTCGCTTGAACAAAACAAACTAAATGTATCCACAGGATCAAGGGCACCACAAGCTAAAGAAAACAACCCCCCAAAACACCAATAGGACACAAACAGGAAGACCCCTACATCAGCACGCTGGAACAGCCTGACAGGGTTAGGGGGCCAGGGCGCGGGGCCTGGGGGCAGGGCCACGTCCTCTGAGCTGCATTCGGGGGCAGCAGCTTCGCTCCACACCACACCTGCTGCCCTCTCTATCCAGGTGGAGCACCACACCTGCTGCCCTCTCTATCCAGGTGGAGCACCACACCTGCTGCCCTCTCTATCCAGGTGGAGCACCACACCTGCTGCCCTCTCTATCCAGGTGGAGCACCACACCTGCTGCCCTCTCTATCCAGGTGGAGCACCACACCTGCTGCCCTCTCTATCCAGGTGGAGCACCACACCTGCTGCCCTGAGGCCAGGCAAGTAGAAAGTGAATACAGAAACCCACTCGAGCTCTTCCCCACACCTCAATGACGAGTCTTCTTCCCTCAGAACTGCTGCAGCTTGTTAAGACAAGGAGCTGCTGTTGGTTTCCATGGGAGCACCGAGGATGACTATTATGGGATGCATGGCCAAGGGAAGGATTAGCAGTGTTCCGGAGGGGGAGTTAAAACAAAAAGGTTCAGTTACCAACTAACGACAGATCCAGATCTGTGTTGCGTCCTCTATAACCACCTGGGGGCTATGAGAACACACCAGTGTGTGTGTGTGTGTGTGTGTGTGTGTGTGTACACTGCAGAAACAGAACTATACAGGATGAGTGAGCATAACTATAAACACTTACTACACACACACATACACGTGTCAGCAAGTCTGTCTGGCGTGTGTCTGCCCACAACTACAGCTCAGCACCACAGGGGGGGCTCCAGGGAACCCTGCCCCCCAGAAGGGCCTGCCCTCCAGCCCTGCACTCCTGGGCTGGAGGGTGTGTGTGTGTGGGGGGAGAGGGACACTATGGATGTCCAGGTAGTTAGTGAGCCCTGCAAAAGATTGCTATTTTAGTTCTTCTTCTTCTCTCCAGCAGATGGGGGAGAGGGACACTATGGATGTCCAGGTAGTTAGTGAGCCCAGCAGTGTCTCTCCAGCAGATGGGGGAGAGGGACACTATGGATGTCCAGGTAGTTAGTGAGCCCAGCAGAGTCTCTCCAGCAGATGGGGGAGAGGGACACTATGGATGTCCAGGTAGTTAGTGAGCCCTGCAGAGTCTCTCCAGCAGATGAGCAGCAGATAGAGAGGCCACGCGTTGCTGCTCCAACATCCACGCTGGCTGGGACTCTCCCAGAACCTTCTAGATCTTTCAGGCTCCGCCCCTCTGCCCCTGGCCCCGCCGCTAGTCCACCTCCTCCATGTTGCTGTAGGACGGAGAGGTGCAGTCTGCGGAGTGGGCCTGGAGGTCAGAGGTCACCTCGTCGCTCAGACTAGGAGCCCCGTCTGAGTCCAGGTCTGTCCCAAACAGGGCCTGGCTAGATGCCTGCAAAATAAACCAGGGTTATTTAGATCAGATTTGTTGTCTGGCTTCCCTTCAGTCCCTCTCAGGACTCCCCTCTCCATCTGAATGAAACAGACACACAAGCAAATACAATCCCCTTCCTGCGATAATTACCCTGTAACCCCTGGCAACAGGTCTGTGGAAGCCGATCGGCTGAATGAATAACGTTGATGACATCAGATTGAGAGTTTATTTAAAAAGCGTTACATGGCTTTAATTTCAGTGCAGTTGAGATGGAGGGCACCTGTACATGATCTGAACCCCCCCCCCCCCCCACCAGGGCTCACCCAGGACACACAACACAGCTCTCAACCCCACACTTACATTACTGTTCAAAACTAAAATCATACAAGTCAATACACATTATACAAGCATTTATGGTGTTATTCATTAACAATAAATATTCAAATATAATTCTCTGATCAAGTATTATCCATAGAAGAATCATAATTGTTATATACATATTAGGGCAAGCAGTGACCAGAGACTGAATATTCATAATACAACTCTGGATCCAGCCAATAGGGTTAACTGAAACTCTGGACTGGGCTACATTCATTTTCAAATCAGTCGACGCGAGAATGCAGAGAGAAAACACCTATGATATGAACACCTACTGTCGTCACGACACTAGACACAGTCGAGCAACGCTCACAGTTCAAATGAAATAAAAGGGACAATAAAAATGTGACTTACAGTATAATTGCATGATCTTGCACACATGATGACAGGCCAGGGGGCGGTAGTGGATGGTTAGATTCCTAACAACTGTAGTAGTATACAGCACCATATCTATCATAACACAATCCCTATTACAGACCACTGAGATAGAGATAGAGATAGAGAGAGAGAGAGAGAGAGAGAGAGAGACAGAGAGAAAGGAATGAGGTAGAGAGAGACAGGTGAGAGACAGACAGACAGACGAGAGAGAGACAGGGGGGAGAGAGACCGGGGGGAGAGATGGAATACTCTGGAAGAGGGACTGAGCATCTACTTAATAACAATGGCTAACTTCCTGTCCTGCTAACCCAGATTCAGTCACCTAACTTCCTGTCCTGCTAACCCAGATGCAGATGGCTGACTTCCTGTCTGACTACTTCTTCAGTGTGCACACAGTGCACAGGACTGGCCCTAGACAGCAGTCCTGTGGCTGTGATGAGGCCACCCAAGCTCAGGACATTCATCACATACCATCAACATAAGTTAAAAAGTTCATTCTCATGTTACGCTTCAAGTACAGCTAAAGGTTAGAACTTAAAGGGACAGTTCACCCCAAAATAAAAATAAATGTTGTATTTTATAGGGTGAAGTGTCCCTTAAAAATATATAATTTTCAGTTGGATCCATGTTCACTCTTAGCGACCAGAATCCTGACGATTCTGCATGCACACTAACCCTTCCCATGTGACACCTGCAGGGGTCATATGCCAGGGGGTCAAGGGTCAGGGTGTGGACCAGAGCCTGAGATCAGACCTGGGGTGCGTTTCCCCAAAGCTTCGTAAGCCTAAGTTGATCGGAGAATCCATCGTACGACAAATTGTTGTTTTACGGGCTGTTCCCAAAGACACCGTAGCTAAAGTGTCTCTTGAAAATTCGTAGCTCTTGAAAGCGTATAGATTAGCCTACTCCTTACGAGCGTGTTTGGGAAACGCAAGTAAGAAATATCGATGGTTTCATTATTTTGCTCGATCGTTGCTACGATCCATCGTTATCGGGAAACGCAGCCCTGACTGCAACATGCCTGCATTATTCTAGTCGGGGGGTTTTCCCTGGACGATGGGTGGAGCATCTTATACGGTCTTCTATCTTGATACAATGGAGATGAGTTTGACCAGAGGTCGTCTGGGGGGCTTAAGATATACATGACCTCACAAAGGACAGCTGACCATTTGGATGGTCAACTACTGAACAGAAGTGCAACTTGAGAGGTCTCATCACCTGGGGGAAAGGAGCTTTGGACATCAGGTCCTGAGGTTTTGTTGTTTCAGCTGTCACTCTATTGTGTCTGGAGACTGTGACTGACGTTTTTATTGATTGATTGTTGAATAGAAATGACCAGATGTTATGAGTCTATATAAAGACTTCCACTGTGTTGTTGGCTATCACTATTGAACAACCCTCTGATACATGTCTGTGATCCGGTATGACGGATCACAGACATGTATCAGACGGATCACAGACATGTATCAGACGGATCACAGACATGTATCAGACGGATCACAGACATGTATCAAACGGATCACAGAGTGCTCGGTTTTCTGCTGTAATATTCTAATAAAGAATTTGTATCAATCCGGCAGTCATATCAATCCAGGTATCCAGTGTCATCAGAAAGCTTCCATGACATGTCTCTTCCTGTTTAAAAATGAGGTCTGAAACAGCTGGAGAACCAGTCAGTCAGTCAGACAGACTGTATAAAAAGACAGCCAGCCTCTAACCAGCCATCCAGCCTCTAACCAGCCATCCAGCCTCTAACCAACCAGCCTCAGCCTCCAGCCCCAGCCTCAGCTTCCAGCCCCAGCTTCCAGCCCCAGCCTCCAGCCTCAGCCCCAGCCTCAGCCCCCAGCCTCCAGCCCCAGCCTCAGCCTCAGCCTCAGCCCCAGCCTCAGCCATGCCTCCCCAGCAGGTTGAACAGCAGGTTGAGCAGGAGGGCGAACAGGGCAGCCAGGGTACCCAGGACAAAGTAGCGGACGCAGTCGTCGTCAGAACAGATCCTGTGAGGCTTCCTGTGAGGCCCCGCCCCCTGCGGACGCTCCTCTTCTCTCCTCCTGGCTCCTCCTCTCCTGCGCAGAGCGCTGAACAGGCCCCGCCCTGGCCCCTCCTCTTCCTCCTCCAGTTCCTGCCATATTAGAGCGGCCTGCGATTGGCGGAAACCTGCGTCAGCTTCTGGGCAAGGGTGCGGTCCGACCCAAACCTCACTTTACCCAACCCTATCCTTCACTAACCCAAACCTTTAACTGCCCTTCCCTGCCCTTAACTAACCCAAACTCAATCTACCCTACCACCATATTTAACTAACCTACCATAACTTCTTACTAAACCTAACTTTCCTCAAACTAGGGTCCGGTTGTGTAGCAAGCCCAGAGGAAACAGAACACATCCTGGTGTTGGAGTCACAAGCTGAGAGACATCCTCAACAGATGGTTCTAACAGGGACACATTCATGTAAGTACACAGGTGTTGCAACACACTTACATCACACAGAGATCCAACAGGCTGCCACACCCTCCGCCTCACTCAACACCCCCCCAAAACACACACACACACACACACACAGGCCCCCCCTTCTCCCCACAGCCCCTGTGCTGTACAGTGTTCTGGTCTAGAGTGTCATACACCCACCAACACTCTCCTCCCTCGACATCCCCCTCCCCTGTGGAGAACATATGTGTTGCTGAAGAGAGTGTGTGTAGAGAGAGAGAGAGTGTGTGTGTGTTGAGAATTTGTGTGTGTAGAGAGAGAGAGTGCAGGAAAGAATTAGGGGTGGGGGAAAAATTGATTCACATTTGAATCGCGATTCAGTTTTCTAGCAATTCACAAATGTAAAAAATCTTTTTTATTTCTATTTAAAAAAATTGGGGGGATAAAAAAAATCCCTAAAAAACGTGAATCGATTTTTAATTGATTCATGACCCCAAGAATCAATTTCAATCGTAAGGTACCAAAAAATTCCCCCCCCTAGATAGAATGTGTGTGTGTGTATAGAGAGTGTGTGTGTGTGTGTGCGTAGAGAGAGAGAGAGAGAGAGAGAGAGAGAGAGAGAGAGAGAGAGTATGTGTGTGTGTGTGTACAGAGTGTGTGCGTGTGTGTGTGTACAGAGTGTGTGTGTGTGTGTGTGTAGAGAGTGTGTGTGTGTGTACAGAGTGTGTGCGTGTGTGTGTGTACAGAGTGTGTGTGTGTGTGTGTGTAGAGAGTGTGTGTGTGTGTACAGAGTGGTGCCCCACCTGGCTGGCAGCGGTGGCGGGGGGCTCTGCCCCCGGGGGCCTGGAGGGACGCTCCACAGGGGAGTTGCGTCTGCGGTAGAAGAGCACGTAGGCGTAGCGGGTCACCACCTGACTCTCCTCCACAGTGGTCACCGTGCTGTCATCAAATAGACGCCACCCTGGGGAGGAGAGGGGAGAGGAGGTGGGGGGAGAGGGGAGAGAGAGAGGAGGTTGGGGGAGAGGGGAGAGAGAGAGGTGGGGGGAGAGGGGAGAGAGACAGGAGGTGGGGGGAGAGGGGAGAGAGAGAGGAGGTGGGGGGAGAGGGGAGAGAGAGAGGAGGTGGGGGGAGAGGGGAGAGAGAGAGGAGGTTGTGGGAGAGAGAGAGAGAGAGAACATGGAATGACAGAAGGTCAGAACAACAGCAACAACAACATTCCACACAGTGGCGGCTGTGATTGTCATCGCCCTCGTCAAGCGGCGTTGCCGTGGTGACTCACCGACGTCACTGCGCTGGCTGTTCTTGTCGCTCGGCAGTCGTGCGTAGGCGGTGTAGTGGCCCCCGATCATGCCTCCGTAGTGGTTGATGACGGCGTACAGGTCATACACAGGACGCTGCTGCAGGTCATCCTTCTGACCGATACATGACTTGCTCAGGTCCAGGTTCCTGGAACAACACTGCCCTTAGTGTGTGTGGACCTGACACAGTGTGTGTGTGGACCTGACAATGTTTGTGTGGACCTGACACTGTGTGTGTGTGTGTGGACCTGACACTGTGTGTGTGTGTGTGGACCTGACACTGTGTGTGTGTGTGTGGACCTGACACTGTGTGTGTGTGTGTGGACCTGACACAGTGTGTGTGTGTGTGGACCTGACACAGTGTGTGTGTGTGTGTGTACCTGACAGGGGTGTGTGTGTGTGTGTACCTGACAGGGGTGTGTGTGTGTGTGTACCTGACAGGGGTGTGTGTGTGTGTGTGTGTGTGTGTGTGTGTGTGTGTGTACCTGACGGGGAAGTCCACCATGTCGTTGATCTTGTCCCTCCAGATGAAGCTCCTGAAGGAGAAGCGTTTCAATTGGATGATGAGCACGCTGGGCAGTCGCCATAGCAACAGCTGCTTGGAGGCCTCTCTGTGCTGCTGGCACTTAGGACAGTACCTGGACGGGCACACACACATTACCACAAATAGGAAATGCTCAAATATCTATGTACAGCTACAGTGTGTGTGTGTGTTAATTAAGAGCCAGACATGACTTATTCTAAATAGGGACAGAGATTGTTGTCTGTTGTGAAATTGTAGCCACCATCTATACATCACACACACACAGAGAGGAGAGGAGAGCAAGCAAGCTCCAAGCAGTGAAAGATAACAGACTAGACAGATGCTTGTGACAATGTGTGTGTGTGTGTGTGTGTGTGTGTGTGTGTGTGTGTGTGTGAGATCGTACCAGGCCTCCTCTGGAGCGTGTGTGTGTGTGTGTGTGTGTGTGAGAGAGATCGTACCAGGCCTCCTCTGGAGCGTGTGTGTGTGTGTGTGAGATCGTACCAGGCCTCCTCTGGAGCGTGTGTGTGTGTGTGTGAGATCGTACCAGGCCTCCTCTGGAGCGTGTGTGTGTGTGTGTGAGATCGTACCAGGCCTCCTCTGGAGCGTGTGTGTGTGTGTGTGTGTGTGAGATCGTACCAGGCCTCCTCTGGAGCGTGTGTGTGTGTGTGTGTGTGTGAGATCGTACCAGGCCTCCTCTGGAGCGTGTGTGTGTGTGTGTGAGATCGTACCAGGCCTCCTCTGGAGCGTGTGTGTGTGTGTGTGAGATCGTACCAGGCCTCCTCTGGAGCGTGTGTGTGTGTGTGTGTGTGTGAGATCGTACCAGGCCTCCTCTGGAGCGTGTGTGTGTGTGTGTGAGATCGTACCAGGCCTCCTCTGGAGCGTGTGTGTGTGTGTGTGAGATCGTACCAGGCCTCCTCTGGAGCGTGTGTGTGTGTGTGTGTGTGTGTGAGATCGTACCAGGCCTCCTCTGGAGCCAGCACCTCAGGCTTGGTGAACAGGCTGAGACACTGGCCCAGGGTGAAGTGTCCGGCGCGGGCCGTGTCGCTGGCAGTGCTGGGGTCGTCCAGGTAGTCCAGCTCCTTGGAGCGCACCAGCACGTGCTCCTTCACACGCTCGTTGTTCTTCCACACCAGCTCCAGACAGCTGTCATCTGGCAGCTCCAGCACTGCATCGCCTGCACACACACACACTCACCTGTTACATACTGGGACACACACACACCTTTCTCCTCCAGACACACACACACACCTTTCTCCTCCAGACACACACACACACCTTTCTCCTCCAGACACACACACACACCTTTCTCCTCCAGACACACACACACACCTTTCTCCTCCAGACACACACACACACCTTTCTCCTCCAGACACACACACACACCTTTCTCCTCCAGACACACACACACACACCTTTCTCCTCCAGACACACACACACACCTTTCTCCTCCAGGGGAACATCCTTGTTGTTGGCGTCCAGCAGGGAGATGTAGAACTGGCAGGTGTATCCTGAGGCTGCCTCCATGGGCTGCTGGTACCCTGTCACTGCAGCTGACACACACACACACACACACACCATTCAATCACACCTTTAGCAGGTTTTTTGGGGGGATAAATTCATCAATCACATAGGTGGTGGCTGTGTGTGTACCTGACAGGGGTGTGTGTGTGTGTGTGTGTGTGTACCTGACAGGGGTGTGTGTGTGTGTACCTGACAGGGGTGTGTGTGTGTGTGTACCTGACAGGGGTGTGTGTGTGTGTACCTGACAGGGGTGTGTGTGTGTGTGTGTACCTGACAGGGGTGTGTGTGTGTGTGTGTACCTGACAGGGGTGTGTGTGTGTGTGTACCTGACAGGGGTGTGTGTGTGTGTACCTGACAGGGGTGTGTGTGTGTGTGTGTGTACCTTCCGGTCGCACAGCCTTCTCACATGAGGTCTCCTTCTCTGGCTGAGTGTCCTGAGAGGAGGAGGAGGACGAGGGAGGAGGAGAGGAGAAGCCAGACTCAGAGGTGCTGGTGGTGGAGAGGGAGGAGGAGTCTGCATCTCCTGCAGGAGGGGCTGAGGCCTGGGCGGTCTTAGAGGAGCGCTCCTGTGCCAGGGAGGCTCCCTCAGCCCCCTCCTCAGCCGCCTCCCCGGCCTCCAGGCCGCCCGGAGCGGGGCCGGCGGGGATGGGGGGCAGGTCTGAGCGGGACTGGGAGCCCTCGGGAGACGACCTCCCTGACTGGAAGGGAGGCTGGAACACGTTGACTGAAAACCTGCAGGGAGAGAGTGAGAGAGAGAGAGTGAGAGAGTGAGAGAGAGACAGACAGACAGACAGACAGACAGAGAGGCTGTGATTTATACAAACAGTTCCTGTACCTCCACTGTTGCTTTGGCAAAGTGAACATTGTTCTTTCTAGCCAATAAAACTCATTGAATTGAAGAACTGGGAGGCAGAGAGGTTCAAGGCCAGGGAGGAGACAGATGGAATATTGTCTGCTCATCCTCTCCCTCCCCAGCCTCTCCCTTACTAGCCAGGCATAAGTGTTTGTGTGTGTGTACCTGGAGAAGCCCTCCAGCAGCTGGGCCAGCCGGGCGTAGGTGAGGCGGGACTGGGGCACGCTGACCAGGAAGGGGAGCCCCACACTCTCCGTGTTGGGGCGACACATCAGCTTGTGGTTGGACCAGTGGTTCTTCTGACACACCCTGAGGAGGGGGGCAGGGAGAGAGGGAAGGTGAAGTACCTTCTAGAAAACAGAGAATGCTCTGGAATCTCTGCGGCAGGTTTCTGAGGGAGAAACATTCTACAGAGAACATTCCAAAATGTGGAATTGTTGTTGTGGTTGAAGCTTAGAGGATGACAGTCGACTGGCGCAGAACGAGAGAGAGAGAGAAAGAGACAGTCAGACACAGACGGCCAAATAAAGAGAAACAGTCAGACTAGTATATAGAGATGGAGCCAGACAGACAGGACCCAGACAGACAGACTTACTGGTTGCAGTAGCCCACTCTGTAGCACCTCATGCAGCGCTTCAGCTTGTCCTCCTCTGGGGCAGGGGGCTTCTGACAGGCGGCACACTTAGAGACGGGAGTGCTGGGAACCTGGGGCCTCTGCACACACACACACACACACACGTTAGAGATGGGAGTGCTGGGAACCTGGGGCCTCTGCGCACACACACACACACACACGTTAGAGATGGGAGTGCTGGGAACCTGGGGCCTCTGCACACACACACACACACACACACACTTAGAGATGGGAGTGCTGGGAACCTGGGGCCTCTGCACACACACACACACACACACACACACTTAGAGATGGGAGTGCTGGGAACCTGGGGCCTCTGCACACACACACACACACACACGTTAAGCTCCTAGTTCCTGTAAAAGTGGAAAACACACTATTCCCGGCCAGCGTCTTGGACATCACCCGTGACACCTTGTGTGGGTGTATGTGTGTGTGTGTACCTCTGTGTGTATGTGTGTGTGTACCTCTGTGTGTATGTGTGTGTGTGTACCTCTGTGTGTATGTGTGTGTGTACCTCTGTGTGTTTGTGTGTGTGTGTGTATGTACCTCTGTGTGTGTGTGTGTGTGTACCTCTGTGTGTGTGTGTGTGTGTACCTCTGTGTGTGTGTGTGTGTGTACCTCTGTGTGTGTGTGTGTGTGTGTGTACCTCTGTGTGTTTGTGTGTGTGTGGTTCCTACCTGGTGCACACGCAGCACCAGCACCCTCTCCTTGGCCAGCTCCTTGGAGAGAACCTCGAAGCAGAACAGCATGTCTGAGGAGGACAGAGAGTCCAGGGAGGAGGAGGGGAGGAACACCCTCTGGAGACGACTCCTCATCACCTGGAGGAGGGGGGGAGGAGGGAAGAGAAGAGGTTGTTGTTGTTGTGGCTATGTTATTGTTATTTTGTTGTTGTTGTTGTTATTGTTGTTGATGTTGTTACCTCGGCCAGCCGGAGGTTCTCTGCCTTCACCCTGACGCTCCTGGAGATGGTCTCCAGAACCTCAGCAGTGCTGGAGTTCTCCTTGCTCACACTGACCTGGAACTAGCACACACACAGAGCACACACACAGAGCACACACACACAGCCAGGTGAAGGGACTCATTAACAGGTTTATTCTCACCGTACCTTCTGTAATTAGTAGGTGTGTGTGTGTATATCTGTGTGAGTGTGTTTTACCTTGATGGGCTTCTTGTGGGGCTCCTTGGAGAAGTAGAACACAGTGAGCACCTTCTGCTTCTGAGGCAGAGGCACAGGCAGGTAGAGGAAGGGGTCAAAGGTTATAGACACCTGGAGGAGGAGGGGAGAGGGGGGGAGAAGAGAAAGGAAAAAGGAAGTTTGGTCAGAATGACAACAACCAGACACCTCAATCCAGCACACTGACCCGTCAGGCCTGTGCTGGCTGCTCTACTGGGAAGAGGAGGATGAGGAAGAGGATGTCTACCTTGGAGCACATGGGGCACACCAGCTTGGACTTGTACTGTCCCTGGAACAGGTCCACTATGAACGAGTCGTTCCTCATCTTGTGTCTCTGCCACGCCTCATCTGCCACCACCTGACCCACACACACACACGCACACGCACGCACAAAGAAGTGTAAGCTTGGGTCTCAGCAGATATAAAGTAGATGTTTCCACAGAGCTGTGCAGTGTGAGTGAGGGTGTGTGTGCATGATGTGTGTGTGTGGCCCACCTCGTCCAGGCGGCCGTCTGAGTCCACTGTCTCAGTGTAAGGTTTGTTCTGGATGCGGTTCAGGTCCTCGTGAAGGCCGTCTAACAGGAAGGCCATGAACTCCTGGGCATCGTGCTGGGCGTAGCCCGTGAACTGACTGGCCTTACTGGCCACAATGGCCTGGGAGGGGAGAGGTTAGGTTATCGCATGTAATGGCTGCATGTTGCATGTGTGGCATGTTGCATGTGTGGCATGGTGCGCGAGTGTGTGTGTGTACCTTGAGTTTGGAGGGCTGGAAGGCGTGGTGTGTGTGTGTACCTTGAGTTTGGAGGGCTGGAAGGCGTGGTGTGTGTGTGTACCTTGAGTTTGGAGGGCTGGAAGGCGTGGTGTGTGTGTGTACCTTGAGTTTGGAGGGCTGGAAGGCGTGGTGTGTGTGTGTACCTTGAGTTTGGAGGGCTGGAAGGCGTGGTGTGTGTGTGTACCTTGAGTTTGGAGGGCTGGAAGGCGTGGTGTGTGTGTGTACCTTGAGTTTGGAGGGCTGGAAGGCGTGGTGTGTGTGTGTACCTTGAGTTTGGAGGGCTGGAAGGCGTGGTGTGTGTGTGTACCTTGAGTTTGGAGGGCTGGAAGGCGTGGTGTGTGCCCTTCCAGAGGGCTCTGAGCAGCACAGCAAAGCCGATGGCCAGCCGGCCTCCAGTTCCCAGGGGGTTGCTGCAGTTGATCTCCCTCTCAAACGCCCGGTCTGCACAAACACATCTCTGTTAGCTGGGTGTGTGTGTGTTTGTGTGTGTGACAGCAGAGCAAGGGTGAGGGAGACAGAGAGCAGGGAACAGAGATAGAGATATATAGGAGAGAGATAAGGAGAAAGTGAGAAATAGAGAGAAAGAGATGAAAGAGAGATACAAAGAAAGAGATAGTTAGAGATAAAGGGAGAGAAAGAATGAGAGATAAGAGATGAGAGATTAAAAGAGATAAGAGATTAAAAGATAGATAAAATAGATGATAGATAAAGCGATGGAGAGCAATAGAAATAAACGAGAGAGAAATGGAGAGATAGAGAGAGATCCACCTAGATGAATGACTGACCATGGAAGTAATCTCGGAGCTCTCTGGTGTTGGACAGTGATTGGATGACACTGTTCATGAAGCAGGTGTTTCCCAGGTTGACCAATCCGGTGAATCCTGGCAGACACACCTTCCTCTCCTCCTCATCCTCGCGGGGCTCCCCGGGCACGGGGGGGGCGTGGCTCATGGGCTGCACCATGCAGGTAGGCTTGGGCTGCACACACACACACAAACCTTGTTAGTTTTTCCTGCATTTCCTCCTTCAGGGGTCTCCTCTGGTCTCTCTGCTCTCACCCTCCCCTTACTGACCCCTCAGCTCTCCTCTTCCCTCCCCCACCCCACCCTCCCACCTCCCCTCACCATGGTAACAGTGGTCTCCTCTGGTCTCTCTGCTCTCACCCTCCCCTTACTGACCCCTCAGCTCTCCTCTTCCCTCCCCCACCCCACCCTCCCACCTCCCCTCACCATGGTAACAGGGGTCTCCTCTGGTCTCTCTGCTCTCACCCTCCTCTTACTGACCCCTCAGCTCTCCTCTTCCCTCCCCCACCCCACCCCACCCTCCCACCTCCCCTCACCATGGTAACAGGGGTCTCCTGCTTCAGGGTGGGGTGTTCGCTGACAGAGCGAGGCCCCACCATGTCCAGGCCTCCGTCCTCCGGGGCCCGGGGGGCGGAGGGCTGGTCTTCCCCCAGGCGCGGGCCCTCGGGCTGGGCCGGGAGGCTGAGCGGGCTGCCCTTCCCTGCGGGGGTCTTCTCCAGGCTGGAGGGGCTGGAACCCACAGCCACCTTGGCGCCCCCCACTGCACCTTGAACAGAGGGGGGTGAAGCTTGTGCTTAGAAGACCAGGACCGGCACTACTACACACTGGAATGAGGACTGGTACTAAGGCACTACTACACACTGGAATGAGGACTGGTACTAAGGCACTACTACACACTGGAATGAGGACTGGTACTAAGGCACTACTACACACTGGAATGAGGACTGGTACTAAGGCACTACTACACACTGGAATGAGGACTGGTACTAAGGCACTACTACACACTGGAATGAGGACTGGTACTAAGGCACTACTACACACTGGAATGAGGACTGGTACTAAGGCACTACTACACACTGGAATGAGGACTGGTACTAAGGCACTACTACACACTGGAATGAGGACTGGTACTAAGGCACTAATACACACTGGAATGAGGACTGGTACTAAGGCATTACTACACACTGGAATGAGGACTGGTACTAAGGCATTACTACACACTGGAATGAGGACTGGTACTAAGGCACTAATACACACTGGAATGAGGACTGGTACTAAGGCATTACTACACACTGGAATAATAGCTAATAAATAACTAATAAGGACTGAGTAGTGTAAGTAAAGGTCTGAAAGTGAGTGAGAAACCATCTCACACACACACACACACACACACACACAACGCTTCACACTCACAAACAGTCCTGTGTGTGTGTGTGTGTGTGTGTGGCAGCAGACCTTGTGTGGAGGAGGCTGTGTGTGTGTGTGTGTGTGTGTGTGGCAGCAGACCTTGTGTGGAGGAGGCTGTGTGTGTGTGGCAGCAGACCTTGTGTGGAGGAGGCTGTGTGTGTGTGGCAGCAGACCTTGTGTGGAGGAGGCCTCCAGGCCACCCCAGCGCTGGCTGTGTCTCTTCTTCAGCGTGATGTCGATGCGAGATGGGGTGAACGAATAGCTGCACTGTTCTGGCTGGATCAGGTTCCTGAGAGACACACACACAGGCGTCACACACACACACACACACAGGTGTCACACACACAGGTGTCACACACACACACACAGGTGTCACACACACACACACAGGTGTCACACACACACACAGGTGTCACACACACACACAGGTGTCACACACACACACACACAGGTGTCACACACACACACAGGTGTCACACACACACACACACAGGTGTCACACACACACATAACAAACACACACCTGAGTTTGACCTGCCACTTGAACATGGTGTTGACCCCACAGTCTGGGTGGAGGTGCAGGAAGTTAGCATCACTATGGAGGAGAGATCAGAGGAGTGATGGGTTAATAACAGAGAGGAGACAGAGGGAGAGTGAGAGTCAGAGGGACAGAGGTCATCTACCTGGTCTGGAAGATGAGGGTGAAGTCCTGCTCTCTGAAGATGACCCTGGCAGACTCCCTACAGATGTTCTTCATGTAGACGTTCACCACCATCAGGTCTGTGCCCTTCTCGTACGAGTCGTTCTTCACAAACTGCAGGTTGACCATGGGCTCTGGAGCTGGGGGGCACAGGGACCCAGATCAGTTAGCTCTCTCATATCTACCCTCCTCTCTCCTCTTTACCTATCCTCCTCTCTCATCTGTCCTCTTTACCTATCCTCTTCTCTCCTCTTTACCTATCCTCCTCTCTCCTCTGTCCTCTTTACCTATCCTCCTCTCTCCTCTTTACCTATCCTCCTCTCTCCTCTCTCCTCCTCTCTCCTCTGTCCTCTTTACCTATCCTCCTCTCTCCTCTTTACCTATCCTCCTCTCTCCTCTGTCCTCTTTACCTATCCTCCTCTCTCCTCTGCCCTCTTTACCTATCCTCCTCTCTCCTCTCTCCTCTTTACCTATCCTCCTCTCTCCTTTGTCCTCTTTACCTATCCTCCTCTCTCCTCTCTCCTCCTCTCTCCTCTGTCCTCTTTACCTATCCTCCTCTCTCCTCTCTCCTCTTTACCTATCCTCCTCTCTCCTCTGTCCTCTTTACCTATCCTCCCCTCATCTGTTCTCCTCTTGTTCCTCCACCTGCTCCCTCTCCCTCCCCCTCCCCCTCTCTCCCTCCCCATCCCTCCACTCACCGTCCTCCTGGGTCTCTAGAGACTCCTCTTTACACAGATCCTTCTTCTCCTCCTTCTCCTTTTCTGGGCCGTTCTGTCTCAGGCCAGAGGCTGGGGCAGAGGCAGGGGATGAGGCTGGGGCAGGGGATGAGGCTGGGGAAGGGGATGAGGCTGGGGCAGGGGATGAGGCTGGGGAGGGGGCAGGGGATGAGGCTGGTGCAGGGGATGAGGCAGGGGCAGGGGATGAGGCTGGGGCAGGGGATGAGGCTGGGGAGGGGGCAGGGGATGAGGCTGGGGCCAGGGAGGGGGCAGGGGATGAGGCTGGTGCAGGGGATGAGGCTGGTGCAGGGGATGAGGCTGGTGCAGGGGATGAGGCTGGGGCAGGGGATGAGGCTGGGGCAGGGGATGAGGCTGGGTCCGGGGAGGGGCCAGGGTCTGGAGGTGAGTCACCCCCTGCTCCTGTCTTCAGGAAGATGGGCTCCTCCGGGCTCCCACAGCCCCGGCCTGAGGCAGTCCTCCCTGGCTGGCCCTGGGGCTCTCCCTGGGGCTGGGGCTGAGCTTCTCCCAGTCTTCCTGCAGCAGCGGCAGCAGCAGCAGAAGGAACACTTCTATTGGACGATGCCTCTGTTTGGAGGCGTTCACCAACAGTCATGCTGGCTGCTGATTGGCTGATCTTCGCAGCCACATTCCGGGCTATCAACTCCGTCTCTTCCCCCTGCAGCGCACAGGCACAAATTATTACTTACAATTCAACTTATTGTGACTCATTAAATTTTGGTTCAAATCCCCCCGTACTGTATGTGGCTTTAGATGAAAGCGACCACTAAATGAGTACATTACTATTGTTCTTCCTGTAATGTGCAGAAGCTGAAACAGCAGGTGACACACACCTGAGTCTGCCTGGCGGTCCGATCAGCCCCGCTCTCCTGCTTGCTCCCTGGGCTCTCTCTCTCCGCATCACACACCTTCCCATTGGTGGCAGGTGAGGTGTGTGTGTCCCTGACTGCAGGTGAGGTGTGTGTGTCTGCAGGTGAGGTGTGTGTGTCTGCAGGTGAGGTGTGTGTGTCTGCAGGTGAGGTGTGTGTGTCCCTGGTGGAGAGTTGAGAGCTTGTCTCTTTAGTCTTTACAGGTTTGATGGTTCGTTTGGGGCTGGGTTCCTGTAGTTGTTCCTTCTCCCCCTTCCTGCCCACAGGCCTGGCCCCCGCCTCCCCCTGCCTGGACCCCGCCTCCCCCTGCCTGGACCCCGCCTCCCCCTGTCTGGACCCCGCCTCCCCCTGCCTGGACCCCGCCTCCCCCTGTCTGGACCCCGCCTCCCCCTGCCTGGACCCCGCCTCCCCCTGCCTGGACCCCGCCTCCCCCTGCCTGGACCCCGCCTCCCCCTGCCTGGACCCCGCCTCCCCCGCCAGCCTGGGCTTCATGGTGCGCTTGACGCCACGGTCGGCCTTGGCGCGGGGAAGTTGGGCAAGCGGCGGGGAGGAAGAGGAGGGAGGAGGAGGGAGAGAGGGGCGCTTCCCTTTCTCTGTGGTCTCCGTGACGGCCTTCTCTGTCTTCTTCACACCTGCATCCACCTCTTTCCCGTTTTTGGTCTCCGTGGTTACCGTCTCCTTCTTGTTGGACTGAAGGAGAGAGACGGTTTAGAGATGGCCTCTACTCACAGGACAAACATGTGTTACAGGTGTGTGTGTTCCCGTGTGTGTGTATTCTTGTGTTGTAGTTTCAGCTCACTGTAATAACGTTGGGAGGTGATTGGAAGCCAGGTGTAAGATGTATGGAAACCTGATTGGCAGGGTTCTAGAAGGCTGATGTTGCTAAGTATGGAAGGGGTGGTGTGAAGGTTCTAGAAGGCTGATGTTGCTAAGTATGGAAGGGGTGGTGTGAAGGTTCTAGAAGGCTGATGTTGCTAAGTATGGAAGGGGTGGTGTGAAGGTTCTAGAAGGCTGATGTTGCTAAGTATGGAAGGGGTGGTGTGAAGGTTCTAGAAGGCTGATGTTGCTAAGTATGGAAGGGGTGGTGTGAAGGTTCTAGAAGGCTGATGTTGCTAAGTATGGAAGGGGTGGTGTGAAGGTTCTAGAAGGCTCATAAGACTAACCATGAGGGAGGGCCAGGTGTGGAAGGGGATCTTCTTGTGCATGACAAGCAACAGGAAGTTGCCCTTCTCCTTGTACTGCACCCTGCTGCACGAGCCTTCAATCTCCTCCTGCAGACGACAGCTCCACTGGCGTCCGTCTGTAACACAGTCTGGTCACACTCCCCATTGCACAACTTGCACACACCTGTGTGTGTATGTACCTGGGAAGCGGGCATGGTAGTGTGTGTCTGTGAAGGAGGTGTGCGTGTGTGTGTACCTGGGAAGCGGGCGTGGCAGTGTGTGTCTGTGAAGGAGGTCTGGACGTCGCCGGGCCGCTGGACGTCCTCTCCACAACGCAGCCTCACCGTGACCTCGCTGGCGCTCTGCTTCCAGTCCACAAACACATCTGAAACACGGCAGGCACAGGGTCACACACACACACCTGGAACACAGCAGGTACAGGGTCACACACACACACCTGGAACACAGCAGGCACAGGGTCACACACACACACCTGGAACACAGCAGGCACAGGGTCACACACACACACCTGGAACACAGCAGGCACAGGGTCACACACACACACACACCTGGAACACAGCAGGCACAGGGTCACACACACACACCTGGAACACAGCAGGCACAGGGTCACACACACACACACACACCTGGAACACAGCAGGCACAGGGTCACACACACACCTGGAACACAGCAGGCACAGGGTCACACACACACCTGGAACACAGCAGGCACAGGGTCACACACACACACACACCTGGAACACAGCAGGCACAGGGTCACACACACACCTGGAACACAGCAGGCACAGGGTCACACACACACACACACACACACACCTGGAACACAGCAGGTACAGGGTCACACACACACCTGAAATACAGCAGGCACAGGGTCACACACACAGTCACACACACACACCTGGAACACAGCAGGTACAGGGTCACACACACACCTGGAACACAGCAGGCACAGGGTCACACACACACACACCTGGAACACAGCAGGTACAGGGTCACACACACACACACCTGGAACACAGCAGGTACAGGGTCACACACACACACCTGAAACACAGCAGGCACAGGGTCACACACACACACCTGAAACACAGCAGGCACAGGGTCACACACACACACCTGAAACACAGCAGGC
Organism: Osmerus mordax; assembly: GCF_038355195.1. NCBI lineage: Eukaryota > Metazoa > Chordata > Actinopteri > Osmeriformes > Osmeridae > Osmerus > Osmerus mordax. The sequence goes on along the minus strand of NC_090056.1, from coordinate 20,792,512 downwards.
ACAGGGTCACACACACACACCTGAAACACAGCAGGCACAGGGTCACACACACACACCTGAAACACAGCAGGCACAGGGTCACAGGAACAGGAAACCCTGCACACCCTCTGCTAGCTAGAGCCTGGCACTAACACACCATATGCTCTAGGCTTCACACATACTAGCAAGTCATTTTTCTGTCTCTCTACCCCCCTCTCCCTTCCCCCTCTTTCTCTCACCCTACCTCTGGCTATATCCCTCCTCCCCTTTCTCATGCCAAGCTGCACAGTTAAAGGTCACAGATGGATGACACCTAACCCTCTCCAGCGAGCCAGCCAGCCAGCTAACCACTAACCAGTGCCGGTCCTTCCTATAGGTGACATAGGCAGTTGCCTAGGGCGGCATGAAGAGGGGGGTGGCAATTTCCCAAGTGCATCCATTAATTAACCCTGCCGCACTACCAACAGAGGGCGCCAACCGCGGCGGGGGGGGGATTAATCTTGCCTAGGGTGCCAAATGTGCTAGGATCGGTACCGCCACTAACCCACCAGCCAGCCAGTTAGCCAGTCACCCGCCAGCCACACACACACACACGTGTACAGGACAGGGGGGATTAGAACCCACAATCTCCTGATACGCAGTCGAGAGCTCTAACCACTGAGCTCCACCAGCCCCCCTCAAGGAGGAGACACTGAGGCGAGAGGAGGAGGATGGGCTAAGGACAAGATGGAGGGAGAGGGGAGGGCTGGACGTAGATGGAGGGAGAGAGGAGGGCTGGACGTAGATGGAGGGAGAGAGGAGGGCTGGACGTAGATGGAGGGAGAGAGGAGGGCTGGACGTAGATGGAGGGAGAGAGGAGGGCTGGACGTAGATGGAGGGAGAGAGGAGGGCTGGACGTAGATGGAGGGAGAGAGGAGGGCTGGACGTAGATGGAGGGAGAGAGGAGGGCTGGACGTAGATGGAGGGAGAGAGGAGGGCTGGACGTAGATAGAGGGAGAGAGGAGGGCTGGACGTAGATGGAGGGAGAGAGGAGGGCTGGACGTAGGCCCTGGAGACAGACGGAGCATTCACCAAGCTTATGTGCTGTGCAGTGTGCTAGCGGTGTGGTCATGTGTTATGCTGTGTAGGGCAGAGCAGGGGAGGAAATGGTGTGTTGTGGACGATTCCCGGATAGGGTTACAACACTTCATCATCAAGTAGAGCAGAGCAACCACACACACAAACAGAAAAAGCACAAACACACAGCTGCAACCAGGACAACAAAACCCACATCACAGCTTCCCCCCCTCAGCACTTACCTTTCTTGGCGTCTCCGTTGCCCCCGACGACAACGCCGGCGGCTGCCGCCCTCTTGGCCTCCCGGCTCTCCTGATTGGCTCTGTCCTTCTGCTTCTTCTTGCTGGTGGAGCTGGAGCCGGCCAGCCCCCCCTGCTGGGCCGTGCCGCCGAGGCGCGCCCCCTGCTGGGCGCCGCCCCCGAGGCGCGCCCCCTCCTCCCTGCTCGCCATCTTCAGGCACTTAGCGCTCAGCGGGCTTCCCTCGCCGCCACCGCCGCCGCTGGGGTCTGGATCTGAGGACTCTCTCTTCCTGCTCGACCCGGCTATCTTGGCGACGTGCGGGTTCAGAACTCTCCCAGAACTGAATCAGGGGGGTGGGAGGGCAGGGGGAGGCTGAACCTGGACGGACACAAAAAAGGAGGATTTAAAAAATGATATATTTTTATTGATAGGTGATGTTGTGGGATTTAGGATTGGGAAGGAGAAAGTGAGGGAGGAGGTTTAGAGTGCATTTAAAGGGGATTGATTCCGGCTTTGACCATTTCCTGCATGTCAAGCTCTCTCCCTTCCTACCTTTCCTGTCCGTCTCTAACCGCCACTGTCCAATAAAGCAGTAAAATGACAAAAATATATTTAAAAGGAAAGCTCTGTGTACTAGGAAAAGAAGCAGGGCATGGGGAAACGGAGTACTGCGTTTCACGGTCGTTAAATGTCACGCAGACCATACTGTACTCCCCAACACATCACCAAAGAAGACACACTTGACACTTCATCAAGTTAAAATCATTCGGTATATCAGCTTTAATCGCAAACAGCCTACAGGTGGCCCGGTAATAAGATCCGCGTCTGGCTGGCGAATGACAAAACACCTGTGCAAAGCTATTAGCAATTGACGAGATAGGAGGCTTACACAAGCTAACCGGTAGCCTCCTTATCTTCAATGTATGCCGTCATGATGCGGCGAATATGATATAGCTAGCAAGACAAGCTAGCTAGCTAACCGTCCTTATGATAATAGCTAGTGCTAGCTAACTGATTGTACATCAACTGTCAGTTATCGTGGAACGATATACCACTATCAAGGGTAAATCTAAAAGTCAACTTGTCAAAATAATATCTCCATAGTTGAGAAAGTGTAATGTAGCTAGTGCTGCATATTAAAGTTGTGTTCTTCAGTTAGTCTAGTTTCCCTCACAGTCATTTGACCTGCAGAAACCGTTATCTGCGCTAACAAGTGGCAAAGTGTAATTCGTTACCTACTGTACTGTACTAGGCTACTAGCTCTAAATGTTTACTAAGATGTATTTCGGTAACACATGTGGATAGATGTTTATTGTATTTGTCGACTATTGCTGTAAGGGTAATGCTAGCCACGTTATCTTAGGATGCTTGAGATTTATTATAGATTATTATTTAGGTTTAAACTGTACTATGACTCATAGTACAGTTTAAACTCTCATAGTATGAGAGCAAACTACCGCATTTGGGAAAGACAAGAAATTACATCGCTTACGTTGTCAGCTAAAGTGGCCAAACTAACTGCATAGCTAAATGTTATGGTTAGAGCTAGCTACAGCTAGCCTAGCACTAACATAGGGACACAACATCGCTTTGTGTTGGCAGACACCGGCCAGGGTACCGTTACCGGGTATTCGGGACAGTCATAACAACACACTGATCTACTGTCGCTACTCTGTCAAACCTAGCTAGGCTAGGTTTGACAGAGCTTGTGCTAACGTTAGATCTAATTTTTGCGCTTCTAATTGTTAGCTAACAATTCAGTGGCCTTGTCAGATACATAGCTAAACAAGCTACTCGTTGCAATGTTTGCTGGAATGTAACAATGACCAACATGACCATTAGCTTTCTATACGTTTCTTTCTTTGCCTATAGCTGCAATGTTAGGTTTTGTTACGTATGGGAGCGTTTAGGCACTTTTAAAAGACAGAATTAAGAAGTTGGTTGCCTCAAAGTTTCAACGTTGATTTGCAAACACGATCAAAAACGTAAGGTCTAACGCTAGTTAGTTAAGCTTTCATTTTTAGGAAAGCGCCTCTATAGCTACAGCTAACCTAGCCAGTTTGCAACGCTAGCCTTGTCGTTTGCAGGATAGCTAGGCTAACCGTTTAGCTACGGTATCTAGCTAGGCTAATGTCATTGACATGGTGTTGATATCTAGCCTATCGTTATGCAAAAAAAAACTATTTGTACAACGGCACAAAGTAAACCGTCGCTAAAATTAAACTCGACAACATAAACAATGACTGACAACTTACAAAGCTTGAGCAATTAGTCGTCTCCCGGTGTTCTGCGACCACAATAGCCGGCTACTAGTCCGTGTCCGTGTCCGAATTATGTCTCCTCTCTTCCCGACTGCAGTGCAGGTCGTCTCGACGGGGCCTGGGGCCGCTGTTCTCTCCTGACCAACCTCGTAGACCGGTGTTTCTAAAATATTCTCCTTATCCGGGATCCATATCTTTAACTTCCATACATATACCAAGTGCACTGCAGACAATAACTGACAGTCAATGGAACAAAAGCCTGTCTACTTCACCGACTCGCGGCTCTAGTAATGACTGGCACTTTGTTAAGGGGAAAGTGTCCAGACCGATATCCAGTCCGCTAATATCTACTTCCTGACTGAAGCGACGATGCCAGCCACGTGATTCCGTCTGGTAAGTGGAGTAGGTTGTCTACGCAAATAGTCTCGTCTTTACAGGGACAGACAGGTGTCACAAATACAGACCCCAACGAAAAGCACATCAATCATTTTGCGAAACTTTGGGGGGCAAATAATTTCCAATGGAAAGCTATACCCAATATGGTAATAAAGCATGTTTGGCGTACTTTCTAAACACTTACTTCATTGTGGCTGATTGCGCTTACTAGACTAAGACGGGAAAAAAAGAAAATATCATAGTGTTTATTGCTATAGTATACGCATATTTATATAATCAAATATATAAATATACTTATCTGCACTTACTCAAATCGAGCCTTAAAGGGTTTCTGGAAATGTAAGATATCCCCAAACAGGGTCGTATTTATTACAGTACTCACAATGGTGTGAAATATTCACACCATTGACAACCAAGCCAGTACACAGTTCCTAAAATGCAATCTCCACAACATTATACAGTATGCTAGTTCAACGCAAATGCACAGATTCTGAAAGAGAAAAAGGCAAATATTTGATACAAAAACATGTCTGTAGCCGTTTCAGAGCTCAGGGTTTCTAGAAACGTGTGAAACAGTAACAAGCCCCAAATGTTTGATGTAATATTGGACATTCTAAAAGCTGTTTCTGGACATTCTAGAGCTGTTTCTGGACATTCTAGAGCTGTTTCTGGACATTCTGGATGTGTTTTTGGACATTCTAAAAAGGTGTGGATGTTCTAAACAGGTGATCGAGGACATTGTACACTAGTTGACACATTCATGGTGTTCCTGGACATTCTGGATAGACGTTTTCAGACGTTCTAAACAGGTGTTTGTATACGTTCTAAACAGGTGTTTCTAGACGTTCTAAACAGGTGTTTCTGGACAGGTGTTACTGGCAGGTGTTGTAGATCTGTATCTGCTTGTTGATGTCGTTGAGGATGCCTCTCATCTTGTCCTCCAGGCCGTCCAGCTGCTTGGCCTTGCCCTCCAACGTCCGCTGGTTCTCCTCGTAGTCCTTCTCCAGCTCTAAAGAACAACACTTGTTGTTATTATTATTGTTGTTGCACTGTACATGGTAGTCGAGATGTGGTTCCTTCACACAGTGTCTGGTAAACACAGACCATTCCTTGGCCAACTAAATACGGATCCTTGATTTTCTACCGTTCTGTTTAGATGCATCTTACTTTGGATAAAAGCGTCTGGCAAACTAATAAAATGTAAAAATAAAAATCTAAAGGTTGGACCTATTTATCTATATATTCATTTAGTAGCATGAATCATGTCCTGTTAGTGTCTCAAGGTAAACAATGCATTTACTATCTGTTCCAGTGCACACTCTCCCAAAATCTCAGCGGTTGTCCTGTCTTCAACATCACGTCACTCCTACAGGTTGACAGACACAGTGCAGGGAACATGTCCACCCACTAGAGGGCGAAACTGCTCTGAGAATGCAGTTGATGTGGATGTTGGAACAGTTGCTTCTCCAAAACAAAGACTTCTCAGTTCTATCCTGCGTGCCTCGCCCAGGCTGACACACACCCCCACACACCCCCCCTCACCCCCCAGACACACACCTGCCAGCCTCTGCAGCTTGTCCTGGGCGTCCCTCAGCAGCTCCTTGGCCTGGTCTCGGAGACGCTCTGCCTTCTGCTTGGCTTCCTGTACGGCCCCGGCCTTCCTGTCCACCAGGCCCTGCACCGTCTGGTACTTATCTCTCAGCTCCCCCTCCATGATCTGACACACACACACAGGTGAGACACGCATATACAGACAGGTGAGACACACACAGGGAGACAGGTGAGACACACAGACACACACACACACCTATTCAGCCACATACACACACATCCAGCCACACACACACAAATCCAGCCACACACACACAAATCCAGCCACACACACACCTGCTTGGCCTCTTTGGCCTTGTCCCTCGCCATGGTGGCAGTCTCCTCTGCCCTGGCGGCGGCCATGCTGTTGGAGGCTCTCTGTGTCTTCAGCAGCTCCATGCCCTCCTGCAGGCCCCCCAGCCGGCCCATCACCCCACCCAGCTGCTGCTCCCCACTGCTCGTCTCCAGCTCGATCTGGACACACACACACACACACAGCTGACTCTACCTGGACACACCTGTCTATACATGTGTGTGTGTGCTGTGTTTGTGTGTGTGTACCTGCGCCAGGCGGTCCTCGGTGTCTCTGAGGTCCTTCCTGGCGCTGCTGATGGCCTTGTCTGCCGCGTCCTGCGCCGCCCTGGCGTCCTCCAGCGCCCGCTGCACCGCCTCCGCCGTGGTCCTCACACCCTCCGCACCGTGCCTGCTCACACACACACACGTACCTTTGTTTTGATATCCTAGTTGGGCCCGACCATTCACTCACATTCAAAACAACTAACCCCTAATTCTAACCATAATCCTTAATGTTGTAGTGAGGTCAGCAAGACCACATGGAGCCAACATCTTGCCACACCTGAAGAGTGATTCAATCACATCAGACAAACCTAATCAGCCCTTGTGACACCCTCAGTATGCTGATTACCCACCAAACGCCGATGCAAAGGAACCATAGAATTGGGGGAGGACCTCCCCAATCTTCCTAATCAGCCCTCCTGCTAGCTTGCAAGCTTCAAAGGGCCTGATTTAGACAACAGGTCTCCAGCAACCCATTTGCTATCCGTTTCGGCGGCGATTTGAACAAAGAACATACCTTGACCAGAACTTTTGAGGAAAGTTCTTGAGACTTCACCTTTACCACAAGAGTACAAGGTGGAGAATTATGAGAGGGATATTTGTTTCATGTTTGTTACTTTGTTTTAATGTTGTGTTCACTGAAATCTTGATTCTAGTAACAACTCCTTCTTCCTGAAAGATAACTACGTCATTCTTGGTATCTACACAAAGCTATCATAATAAAACAATCATTCAACTATATTTTGTAACTGTACCAAGATGTCCAGAACAATATTTGAACAATCTAATGAACCAACCAGAGATCAGATCACACCTTTGGTAGGTGTGAAGGAAGGAGGGAGGAGTTGAGAACCCAGCTTCCACCAATCCACATCTGACCCCAGACGGGTCCTCCCTCAAACTGTATAAAGCCTTAAGATGACCATCAATCTCTGACTCCAGCGAAACCGACCATGGCATGAACGCCAGTAGGATTGGCGTTCCAAGGACATCGCCTAGCTTCTCCTGAGATTCAACTTTATAGTGATCGCGACACTATCTGGACGTTTCAACAGAAGAACTAAAAACGCAATTCTAATTGAGACTTCACTGAGATCCCGCAGACTCAGTCACATGACCCAGCGCAGCCGCGCTTTGACTTCAGATTCTTCAAATGGACCTTTGGCGCAAACCGCCTTCAACATCATTGATCAACCCCTGATCAAGCGTAACTATGGCTAACGCTCTTTCCTCCTCGACATGGCATTGGCGTGAGCTCTGTTTATGATTTGTAAGGATGTAATCATTGACTGTACAATTTCTGTCTTTCTTTAAGTTAGACCATTTCATCCTGTTTATTGAAACCAATCTCTCATGTCAAACCCATAATCTAACTTGTTCATAAGATCTGTTTACCTTACTTGAATAAATTCATTGTAAAGATATTTTGACGTGCGTGTTCACTGATGTTACGATTGGCTCTACACTTTTAACGAATTCATTCCTAAAGAGGTGATTAGTCTCTTTAGGAATTCATTCATAAAGAGACTGATTATTACATATTAAACATAGGATTCCCTAATGTCCTAAACCAATATTAGGGTGGTGCCCCGAGACTTTATGATACATTAAGTATTTCTATCTTTAAACGAGCAAACCCCGCTACAATGTAATCCTAACCCCAACTGTAATTCTGAAACCCCCTGATGTATGTTAAACAAGACACACACACCTGGCCCTCTTGGCATCAAGCAGCAGCTTCTCAGCCTTGCGGACGTCTTCCTGTGTCTGGTCCAAGATGGCGTCCACGTTGGCCAAGCTGCGGACGCGCTCCTTGATCTCCTCGGCCAGGTGGCGCACCTGCTGCGGCGACGCAGGGATGGACAGCTGCAGCACACCGTTAGCAACCGTCTCTATGCTGTCTGGGTCCGCCCCCTCCTCTGTAGGGGTCAGAGGACAGCTCAGGTCAGGTCAAAAAGCATTACTTTGTAGATCGACGACTGCATCACATCAATCAACCAACCAACAAATAAATTAATCTAAACCAATCCATGTCATGTGACTGGTCAAGTAACTAGTTGTGGTACTGGTCAGGTGACTAGTCATGTGACTCACGCATGAGGAAGTCCCGTATCTGCTTGATGAGGTCTCTGAGGTGGTCGTTGGAGCGCTGCACCGTGTCCTTGGTCCTGGAGGCCTTGTCCAGCACAGCCTGTGCCTGCTGCTGGGCCTCCTCAGCCCTCAGCTTAGCCTCCGCCACCTAGCAACACACACAGGAAGCTGCTGTTGCCGGGAAACACCCTGGTCCTGTGTGGTGGTTCTGTGTGGTATTTTCTGTGTGGTGGTTCTGTTTGGTATTTTCTGTGTGGTGGTTCTGTTTGGTATGTTCTGTGTGGTGGTTCTGTGTGTTATGTTCTGTGTGTAATGTTCTGTGTGTTATGTTCTGTGTGGTGGTTCTGTGTGGTGGTTCTGTGTGGTGGTTCTGTGTGTTATGTTCTGTGTGTTATGTTCTGTGTGGTGGTCTGTGTGTTATGTTCTGAGTGGTGGTTCTGTGTGGTGGTTCTGTGTGGTGGTTCTGTGTGTTATGTTCTGTGTGTTATGTTCTGTGTGGTGGTCTGTGTGTTATGTTCTGTGTGGTGGTCTGTGTGTTATGTTCTGTGTGTTATGTTCTGTGTGGTGGTTCTGTGTGGTGGTTCTGTGTGGTGGTTCTGTGTGTTATGTTCTGTGTGGTGGTTCTGTGTGGTGGTTCTGTGTGGTGGTTCTGTGTGGTGGTTCTGCATGAGCGGACCTTGCTGAAGAGCCCCTCCACCTCTCCCATGGCCCTGCCCAGCTCCTTCTCCGCGTGCAGCGACTTCTCCAGAGCGCTGTCCGCCATCGCCACGGCGCCGTTGCAGTTCAGACCCCCGCAGTGACGCTTTCCCTCGTCGTCACGGCAACCCGCCCCTCCGCAGGGGCTGTCGGTGCAGGGGGCGTTGCCGGGGGCACCGCACACCTGCGACAGGTAATGGGGGGGGGGGGGGGATCCTCATGAATATTCATGTGCAAGCCTACTACCCCTCCCCCAAATTCCTCAATTATGATCCAATCACCCGTCTACAACTTTCCAGGTGACTGCCAGTGTGTGTAGCACCCCCCTTCTACCAAGACTCCTGCTTCAACAACCATCAGCCTTCATGACTCCTGCTTCAACAACCATCAGCCTTCACGACTCCTGCTTCAACAACCATCAGCCTTCACGACTCCTGCTTCAACAACCATCAGCCTTCACGACTCCTGCTTCAACAACCATCAGCCTTCACGACTCCTGCTTCAACAACCATCTGCCTTCATGGAGGAAGAAGATCTTTAATAATAATAATAATAAGATCCTCACCTTCTCATTGATCTTCTTCATGTCCAGGCCCTGGGCCCGGACGTTCAGGTCGCTCAGGGCTCGCTTGTTGGCGGCGTTCTTCCGGTTGAAGTCGTCCTTCTTAGCTGAGATGAGGCGCTCGGCCCGCCGACGAGTGTCTGCTGATTGGCTGACTGTGCTGGGCGAGGTGATGGTTGATTGGTTGGCTCTGCGCTCGGCGTCACGAGACTTGTTGTGGGAGCTGCGGATGCTGTCGTACGCACCTGGAGGGAGGAGAGGAGAGGTTAGGATAACCAGAGAGAGAGAGAAAAAGAGCGATGAGGGAGGGGGGGGGGGTGAGAGGGTACGGGGGAGGCAGGAAGTGAGGTGGGCTCACCCAGGAAGTTGGAGTTCTTGACAATGTCCAGGTGAGCGTGGAGCTTCTGGGAGGTGAGGTTGAGCTCCCGAGCCTCTCTCTCCAGGCCGCTCAGCTGGGTGCTGACCTGGTAGTTGCTGTCCTGGACGCTGGTGAGGTCTCCCTCCACGCGGTTCAGAGCTTCTGTGGTCTCCCCGATCTGAGACCTGCACAGCACATAACACTCTGGTGAGAATTCACTGGGTTTGTCCCATACAACCCTGACTCTGACTTCTCAGGGATCAGGGTTCAGGGCTAGGGTACGGGGTCAGGGCCAGCAGAGATGGCAAAATATTTTTGCAACCTTTCAAAACTTTTTGGGAAAACATTTTTTCAACCTTACGAAACTTTTTTCACACGGAGTGAAAGGAGAAGAGAGGAGGACAGAGAAGCCTACAACAGTAGAATAAAAAAGAGCACAATACTTGTAATAAGAGTACAATAGAGTACAGTAGAGTGTAGTAGAGTCCTCATCAAGTACTCATCAATGATAAGAAAAAAATATTTTTGGGAAATCGTTTTACACCCTTAAAAACGTATCCCCCCCCCACACACACACAACGTTTTTTTTAGAAGAAGACACATTCTTGTTGCCTTCTGCCGTGCTCCATGGTAGCTTCGTAGACTAGCTTACGTTTGTTGAGCCAGGAAATGAAAAAAGTTACGAGCCTTGCTTAAAAATGTTAGAAATAGAAAGTACGGATATACAGTATGTGAAAATTTATTGTAAAGTTATGTACTGATAAGATAAAAATCGACTTAAGTACAGAAATGTAATATTTGTACTTCGTTACTTTGCCATCTCTGAGGGTCAGGGGTCAGGGGTCAGGGCTGGGGTCAGGGGTGTACCTGAGGTCCTCGATCAGCTCCATGAGCTTGGTGACGGCCTCAGCGGTGGCGTTGCGGGCGTTGACGATGCTCTGCGCCCGAGCCAGCTTTTCCTCCAGCTCCCGGAACGCCTGCAGAAGGTTAGAAGAAATATGAACAGAAAAAGAGAGAGAAGGATGGAGGAGGAGAAATGATGAGAGAGGGAGAGAAAGAGAAAGAGGAAGAGAGAGAGAGAGAGGGTAATAGAGCGAGAGAGAGGGAAAGAGAAAGGAGGAACAGAGAGAGGAGGATAAGGAGCCGTACCTTCTCGTAGGCTCCGGTGAGGCCGGTGGTCTGGATGTGGTGAGCCCGTCCGGACAGCTCCTTGGTGCGGCTGGCCAGGTCCTGGACCACGCGGTCCCAGTCCCCAAAGCACTGGTGGCAGGGCTGGCAGTGGGGGAACTGCCCCGAGAAGCCTCGGGCACACTGGTCACAGCGCACCCCAGACACACCCTGCTGACACACGCAGTGACCCGACCCGCGGTCACACTGGGACGTCTCCACACCCCGGGGGTCACAGTCACAGGCTGGAGAGATGGAGTCAGATATGTATCAGGAGACAGACAGAATGACAGAAAAGGAAAAGGTAAAAGGGGACAGAGGAAGGAGAGAGAGAGAGAGAGAGAGAGAGAGAGAGAGAGAGAGAGAGAGAGAGAGAGAGAGAGAGAGAGAGAGAGAGAGAGAGAGAGAGGAGACACGTTATAGCTTCAAGTCCTGCCAGCTGGAGGTGATGACCCCTGACCCTACCCCTACACTGGATCAGCTGACCTTACCTCTACACTGGATCAGCTGACCTTACCTCTACACTGGATCTGAGGGTCTCCCCAGTAGTTCTCCTCACAGCCGGTGCACATCTTCCCCCCGAAGCCTGGACGACACTGGCACTGGCCTGTGAACTGGTGAACACACACACAGCAAGCATGCATGCACACACACAGTTAATCAGGTGCTATTTCACCCAGCTGAACAGAATCATCCACTACAATGCTCATGTCACAGTGTCGCCGCGGTAACGCACCTCGTTGCAGGAGGAGGCGAGGGAGTTGGCATGGTGACAGGCGCAGGGCTGGCACCCGTGTCCGCTGGCCAGGTTCCAGGAGTCGGGGGAGCAGTGGTTACAGGTCAGCCCCGACACACCGGGCAGGCACTGGCACTGGCCCGACGCTCGCTGGCACACACACTCCTCACGAGAGGAACACTGGCCTCGCTCCGTACCCAGGAAGTTACAGGTGCACTCTGGAGGGGAGGGGGGAGAGGCAGGGGGGAGGAGCAGGGGAGAGGAGCAGGGGGGAGGAGCAGGGGAGAGGAGCAGGGGGGAGGAGCAGGGGGGAGGAGCAGGGGGGAGGAACAGGGGGAGGAGCAGGGGGGAGGAGCAGGGGGAGGAGCAGGGGAGAGGAGCAGGGGGGAGGAGCAGGGGAGAGGAG
>NC_090056.1:20762898-20777898 GCF_038355195.1 Osmerus mordax | reverse complement strand
ACACACACACACCTGTACCACACACACACACACACACACCTGTCACACACAGACCACACACACACACACACACACCTGTCACACACAGACCACACACACACACACACACACCTGTCACACACAGACCACACACACACACACACACACACACCTGTCACACTTGTCCCCCCCGGTGTGGTGTTTGCAGGCCAGGCAGGCTCCAGTCCTCTGGTCACAGGCGTCCGCGTGGCTGTTACACTCACAGGCCCGGCAGTTAGGGAAGCCCCAGTGACCCGGCTGGCACGCGTCGCAGTGCAAACCAAACGCACCCGTGCGACACGGGCACTGACCAGCCAGCTGGTCACAGAACCTAGAGAGAGACCCCTCCACGCTGCAGTCACAGGCTGGGGGAGGGGGGTTAGGGGGGTTTGGAGGGGTCAGGGGGGGCCATATGAGCATTGTGTGTGTGTGTGTAGGTGTGTGTGTGTGTAGGTGTGTGTGTGTGCGTCTCCTCACCTTTACATCCTGCAGGTCCAAACCCGTATGTCCCAGGGGCACACTGGTTGCAGCGTCGTCCAATCACGTTGGGCCTGCAGTGACACTGGCCCCCACGCACCTCGCACATGGAGCTGAGCGCCCCCTGGAGGTCACACCCACACGCTGCGGGGGCCAGGCGTTCATGGGCTTAGTTAATATCATGTTATCATAGAGGATGACAGAGGGTGTGATCTGCATGGGGGGGGCTGAGACGTACGCAGCGCTCCGTCACACACACACACGCGCACACGCACGCACACACACACACACACACACACACAGGGTTGAGACGTACGCAGCGCTCCGTCGTTGATGACGGCAGACATGCTGGTCATGAGCTCGGCACAGAAGTCACTCATAGGGGGACGGATCACCGCCTTGCCGCCATCGTGGCAACGGTAGCGCTCATAACTCTGTTTCCTGGCAACAGAGGAGGGGTCGCCGGCGGTGAACATCTCCAGGGAGGAGTAGCGAGGGAGCAGGGAGATCTGGAGGGATGGAGAGAGGGAGAGAGAGAGAGTCAGAGCGTCAGGGAGTCAGAGCGTCAGGGAGTCAGAGGAAGTCAGAAGTCAGAGAGTCAGAGGGAGTCAGAGGGAGTCAGAGGGAGTCAGAGGGAGTCAGAGTGTCAGAGAGTCAGAGCGACAGGGAGTCAGAGCATCAGGGAGTCAAAGCGTCAGGGAGTCACAGGAAGTCAGAGGGAGTCAGAGGGAGTCAGAGGGAGTCAGAGCGTCAGGGAGTCAGAGCGTCAGGGAGTCAGAGCGTCAGGGAATCAGAGCGTCAGGGAGTCAGAGCGTCAGGGAGTCAGAGAGTCAGAGCATCAGGGAGTCAGAGCGTCAGGGAGTCAGAGAGTCAGAGCGTCAGAGCATCAGGGAGTCAAAGCGTCAGGGAGTCAGAGGAAGTCAGAGGGAGTCAGAGGGAGTCAGAGCGTCAGGGAGTCAGAGCATCAGGGAGTCAGAGCGTCAGGGAATCAGAGCGTCAGGGAGTCAGAGCGTCAGGGAGTCAGAGCGTCAGGGAGTCAGAGCATCAGGGAGTCAGAGAGTCAGGTTCTACTCACAGAGTCCACCAGGATGTAGATGTTGGAGGAGCCGGTCAGAATGTTGTTGCCGTCTTGGTAACGGATGAACTCCAGCCTCAGAGTATAACTCACCCCTCTCTCCAGACACACAGACTGGGGCAGCACCACCAACCTGCACACACACACACACACAAGTGGATCATTACATATATATAGTCTGTATATGACCAGCCTGCGTGCGTTGGTGTGTGTGTCACCTGAAGCCGGCAGGCAGAGAGAGCGAGCGTCTGTCATCAGCAGGGATGGTGTTCCCACAGGGGCTGCTGGTGGGGATGGGCCCTGGGCGCTCCACTATCACACGCACCTCCTCCCAGTCCCTGGGGAGCTGCGCGCGCACACACACACACACACACACACACACACACAGCATCAACACACACACAGGATCAACACACACACACACAGCATCAACACACACACACACAGGATCAACACACACAAACACACAGGATCAACACACACACAAGCCCACACTCATGCTGACCTGTGTCTCGTAACGTATGAGCAGGTCATATTCCATGGAGAAGGGCACGTTGTTGATGGAGAAGTCCAGGCTGCCCCCCTCCGGCACGCGGGCGAACCCAGTACCCGTCCAGGAGGCTCCGGCCTGCTGCTCCCTGAGCTCCACACTGCAGCCCTGACACACACACACACACACACAGTGTCAAACACAAAGTAAGAGAGAATGTAGACAGAAAAGTATGGGTACCTGTCCCACTAAGGCAGCAGTCCTACAGTATGGGTACCTGGCCCACTAAGGCAGCAGTCCTACAGTATGGGTACCTGTCCCACTAAGGCAGCAGTCCTACAGTATGGGTACCTGGCCCACTAAGGCAGCAGTCCTACAGTATGGGTACCTGGCCCACTAAGGCAGCAGTCCTACAGTATGGGTACCTGGCCCACTAAGGCAGCAGTCCTACAGTATGGGTACCTGGCCCACTAAGGCAGCAGTCCTACAGTATGGGTACCTGGCCCACTAAGGCAGCAGTCCTACAGTATGGGTACCTGGCCCACTAAGGCAGCAGTCCTACAGTATGGGTACCTGGCCCACTAAGGCAGCAGTCCTACAGTATGGGTACCTGTCCCATCCCAGCCAGCTCAGCCTCGTACGTCAGGTGGTCCAGAGCCATGAAGAAATACCCAGAGAGCACCTTGGTGCACTGGCGGCCGGTCATGTGACTACGACAGCTACACTGGCCTGTCTCCATGGAGCAGCTGAGGACACACACACACACACACGGCTCATGTTACTATGACGGGGGGAGGGCAGATTGCGTAGTGTACAGAAAAAAGGTTACTCACTGGTTGTCTGTGGCTCCGCCCACATCGCAGTCACAGTCCCGGCAGCCACTCTGGTCGTGGCTCAGAGCCCAGTGTTCCGGCTGGGGGAGGGGCATAGAGACACAGACAGGCAGTAAGACAGACAGGCAGTAAGACAGACAGACAGACAGACAGGTAGGTAGGTAGGCAGACAAACAGGCAAGAGTTATTTATGTTATTAAATAACTTCCAGTTATTTAAAGACATTCCAGACTATTCATGTTCAGCAGCATCCTGAACTGGACTGAAATATAACATGGTGATCATCACACTCTGTTCTTGGAACGGACGACAGCTGACCATGTTAGGGCAGCTGGAAGCCCACACCAACCGGACAGGCCTCACATCCCTGGGCTAAATTTAGAGCGAGCTCCAGACAAGAGGGCTCATTCCTGGGTCGTGTTACTGGCAGAGCTGGGGCACAAGGTGACTTCTAATAGAAAGTGATTCACTGTGTAACACCGAGGGCACATTGGGAGGCTCAGACAGGGGGAGAGAGACAGTGAGTGGTGGAGAGAGGGAGGGGGAGAGAGAGACAGTGAGTGGTGGAGAGAGGGAGGGGGAGAGAGAGACAGTGAGTGGTGGAGAGAGGGAGGGGGAGAGAGAGACAGTGAGTGGTGGAGAGAGGGAGGGGGAGAGAGAGACAGTGAGTGGTGGAGAGAGGGAGGGGGAGAGAGAGACAGTGAGTGGTGGAGAGAGGGAGGGGGAGAGAGAGACAGTGAGTGGTGGAGAGAGGGAGGGGGAGAGAGAGGAAGGGGGAGAGAGTGGTGGAGAGAAGAAGGGGGAGAGAGTGGTGGAGAGAGGGAGGGGGAGAGAGAGGAAGGGGGAGAGAGTGGTGGAGAGAGGAAGGGGGAGAGAGAGAGATGGCGGGTGAGAGGGGGCGAGGGAGAGAGAGGAGGGAGAAGGAATCGGAGGGAGGGCAACTGGGAGGGAGGGACAGAGCGTGCATGAGACAAGAGAGGTATAGAACAGACAGAGAGAGGTGGAGGGAGGGAGAGAGAGTGGTGGAGAGAGAGAGAGGGATGGAGAGAGAGAGGGATGGAGAGAGAGGTGGAGGAGAAGGCGGAAGACAATGGAGGTTGTCTCACCAGACACTGGTTACAGCTGCGCCCGGTCACCAGACGTTTACAGAAACAGTCTCCGCTGACGGGGTCACACTGGGAGGCCCCTGATACCGTACCCCGGGGGTCACACTGGCATGCTGGAGGGCAAAGGTCAAGGGTTAAGGTTAGTAAATGATGTGATTCAGGACAAACAAACGTCATGTTTAGGACGCGTCCTTAAACCCATCCTACCATACTACATAGTACGTCCAAATACCCATACTAGCAGAACAACAGAGGATATTCCTTCTATTCTCCTCCCTCTCCCCCACTGCCTCCCTCTCCCCCACTGCCTCCCCCTCCCCCTCACGTTGGCAGCCTTGGGGGTCGTCGGCGCTGAGCCCGTAGAAGCCGGAGAGGCAGCGGTCACAGCGAGGACCCTCCACGTGCTGCTTGCAGCGACACTGCCCAGAGACATAGCCCTGGGATGGGTCGTCCTGCCCGTCACATACCCCCCCCTCCATGGAGCCGTCTGGGTCACAGTCACAGGCTGGGGAGGTGGAAACAGGGGGGTCAGGCTAGGGTCAGTATATTGAAAGAGATGCAAATCTTATAATCAGACACACACACCCTCCAGACTCACCAACACAACCACGCACGCACACACACACACACACCCTCCCCCCTCCTCCAGACTCACCAACACACACACGCACGCACACACACACACCCACACACCCCCTCCCCCTCCTCCAGACTCACCCACACAGACTCGGGGGTCTCTGATGTCCCTGCTGGGGTCCTGGTAGTAGAAAGGTTTACACATCTCACAGTTGCGGCCCATGGTGTTGTGGAGACAGTCGTCACACACACCGCCGCTGGAGTTGCCCGTGGCCAGGAACACCGCCATGTCGAAGTGGCACTGGCTGGAGTGGCCGTTACAGGTGCATTCTGGGAGGGGAGAGAAGCCCTCGTGAGGTCACACGGTGGGCGCAGATGTAATGACATCATCACTGCACGCTAACTGTCAGCAGCAGGAAACTACGTGTTAGTTAGACTGGTTAGTTAGCAGGTTGTGGACTGAGGGCTGGTTAGTTAGCAGGTTGTGGACTGGAGGCTGGTTAGTTAGCAGGTTGGTTAGCTGGTTAGTTAGCAGGTTAGCTGTACTAACTCTTGCAGGCGTTGGTGTGTTGCGTCCCTCAGCTGGTCGCCATGGCAGGTTCGTTATGGAAATCATCACACTGTTCACAGTTCAGACCATTGGTGTTGTGTTTTGCACACACACCTTCCATGAACCTGGAGACATGGAGAGATGGAGGGATGGAGAGAGAAATTGAAGAGAAAAGAGAGAAAGGGAAGATAAGAAGACAAAAGAGAGAAGGGAGGGAAGAATTTGGAAGAAGAGGGAGAAATGAACGTTGGAGAGAGAGATGGAGAGATAGATGAAGAGATAGAGAAAGGGAGAGAGAGACAGTGGGATTAGAGAAGATGAGAGATGCATGTTTTTACGTAGCCTGTGAGCCTGTATGTGGTTATGGCAGTAACCCTCCACACCACCAGAGGGCACCGCTCCCGTCACCCCACCATGCCCTCGATGTCGTCCCCTGATGCCGTCAATGGGGGCACACTCGGAGGCGTGGCCGTAGCAGAAGCAGTTGCCGCGGACGACCAGCTCGTACATGGCGTAGTAATATTTCTCCTTGATCTCCTCACGGGAGTCCAGCAGGTTGTCTCCAAGGGTGTGCAGCTTGGTGAAGTTGATACGCAGGTTAGTGATCTTCAGCTGGGTCTGGGGGAGGGGAGAGGAGGAGGGGAGAGGAGAGGAGGGGAGGCAGTTGGGGAGGGAGAAGAGAGAGAGGGAGGGGGAGAGAGAGGAGAGAGGGAGAGAGAGAGGAGAGGGCGGTGGAAATAGAGGAGAGGGAGGTGGAGAGAGAGGAGAGGGAGGTGGAGAGAGAGGAGAGGGAGGTGGAGAGAGGAGAGAGGGAGAGAGAGAGAGGAGAGGTAGGTGGAGAGAGGAGAGAGGGAGAGAGGAGGAGAGAGGGAGGTTGAGAGAGGACAGAGGGAGAGAGAGAGGAGAGGGAGGTGGAGAGAGGAGAGTGGGAGTGGTGGAGAGAGGACAGAGGGAGAGAGAGAGAGAGGAGAGGGGAGGTGGAGAGAGGGGAGGTGGAGAGAGGAGAGAGAGAGAGAGAGAGAGAGAGAGAGAGAGAGAGAGAGAGAGAGAGAGAGAGAGAGAGAGAGAGAGAGTGAGAGAGAGAGAGAGAGAGAGAGAGGAGAGGGGAGGTGGAGAGAGAGAGAGAGAGAGAGAGAGAGAGAGAGAGAGAGAGAGGAGAGGGAGGTGGAGAGAGGGAGGTGGAGAGAGGAGAGAGGAGAGAGAGAGAGAGAGAGAGAGAGAGGAGAGGGAGGTGGAGAGAGGGAGGTGGAGAGAGGAGAGAGGAGAGAGAGAGAGAGAGAGAGAGAGAGAGAGAGAGAGAGAGAGAGGGAGGTGGAGAGAGGACAGAGGGAGAGAGAGAGAGGAGAGGGAGGTGGAGAGAGGGAGGTGGAGAGAGGGGAGGTGGAGAGAGGAGAGAGGAGAGAGAGAGAGAGAGAGAGAGAGAGGAGAGGGAGGTGGAGAGAGGGAGGTGGAGAGAGGAGAGAGGAAGAGAGAGAGAGAGAGAGAGAGAGAGAGAGAGAGAGGGAGAGAGAGAGAGAGAGAGAGGGAGAGAGAGAGAGGGAGAGAGAGGGGAAACATGACAGGTTAGTTAGCAGCTGCATGATCGTTCCCAGCAGAGCCTGAGGTTTCACAGCCCTGTTCAGTCAATGTCTGTCATCACAATCATCTCACTCCTGTATGCAACCCTGACCCTTCACTCTCTCACACACACACACAGACACACACACACACACACACACACACCAGGAGAAGGAAGTGCAGCCTACTAGAGCATGACGGTCCTGAGAAGCATTGCCATGGTGCATTATGGGAGAGTGAGTTTTAATAGTCTGACAGAATGTGTATTTTGAGAGGGGGAGGAGGGGGAGAAGAGCTCTCTACACCCTCTATCTCTCTTCTCTCCCTTTGCTGTGAGAGAGGAACACACACATTCACGTGACACAGACACACACACACACAGGAGCACTCACACAATCCAAGAAAGATGGATGTGTAGTTTTGGGATCGGGGGTCAGAGGTCACTGTGAGGGTGTTAAAGAGCCGCTGTGTAACTGAGCAGGAAACTGAGCTTTCTGGGAAACATCCTGACCTCCTGCCAGTCTAAACTAGAAGGAACATGTGTGGGAGGGAGAGGGGGGAGATTGAGAGAGAGGGGGAGAGGGGGGAGATTGAGAGAGAGGGGGGAGATTGAGAGAGAGGGGGAGAGGGGGGAGATTGAGAGAGAACGGGGAGATTGAGAGAGAGAGGGGTGAGAGGGAAGGAGAGGGGGAGTGAGAATGGAGAGGGGGAGTGAGAATGGAGAGGGAGGAGAAGAGATAAAGAGAGAGGGAGAGAGACATAGAAAGAGAGAATGAGATGAAGAGAGAGTGTGTGGGAGTGATAGAGAGCAGCTGTTTTCTTCATGTCTTTACAGTAATTTAATCACGCATGCTGTTTGGCAGCCCCCAGACAGGAGAGTCCTGGTCCATGTGAAGTCCTCTTAGAGATCTTCCCCTGTCTGCCAGAGACAGACATCCATCACTCCACTGGAGGGGAAGAACCAGAGATGGCAAGTCCATTTACTTACTTAACCCTTGTGCTGCCTTCGGGTCACATGACCCAAAGGTTCATAACGAACCATCGTTGTGTTTACCCAATTTTACCCAATACATAAACAAATAAAAATACTTTTCTTTTAACCATTCCAATGTGGGGGGTCTGAGACAGCCGACAGTTAAAAGAAAATGCTTCACTTTGTGTTTGTATGAGGTAAATTTGTCGCAATACGAAGGTGGGTCACAATGACTGATGGGTCAGAATGACCCAAAGATAACACAAGGGTTAAGTAGATCTTTCTGGCATCAGTTTCACTATGGATTTTTCTGACCACTTCTTAATTTCACTCCTTAAATTTCTTTACACAAATATGATATCTGTACTTTCTACTTCTTACCATTTTCAAGCCAGGCTTGTTTCTTTAGTTTTAATCTGTATTTGGTGGCATGATCAATATTATTTCTTGTCATTGCACGCCTTTTTTCATTTCCTGGGCTATCATGCACAACAAACGTAAGCTAATCTACAAAGCTACCATGGAGCAAGGCAGAAGGCAACAAGAAGAATAAAAATAAATTAAAAAGGTTTCTACAAAAACATTTGCATCATAGATGAGTACTTGATGAGGACTCTATTGTACTCTACTTTACTCTATTGTACTCTATTGTAAACTGTTCTGCTTTAATATACTTTCTGTTCTCCTCCCCTTCTCTCACTGTGTGTGAAAAACAACGTTTCTTAACAAAAGTTTCTAAAGGTTGAAAAAATATTTTCAAAAAAGTAAACAAAAAATCATTCTAAAAGAAGTTTCTAAAACACGTTTGCATCATTGATGAGTACTTACATTTAGTCATTTAGCAGACACTCTTATTCCCCCGAGGGCCAGTAGGGTGAAGTGCCTTGTCCAAGGACACAACGTAATTTGCATGGACGGGAATCGAACCAGCAACCTTCTGATTAATAGCGCGATTCCCTAACCACTCAGTTATCTGACCCCGTACTTGATGAGAACTCTACTATACTCTACTAAACTCTACTGTACTCTGCTCTGCTCTGTTTTTCTCTCCCCTCTCTTTTCACTATGTGTGTAAAAAACATTTCAAACTGTTTCTAACGGTTCCCCCCCAAAGAATCAACTTTTTGAAAACGTTTTCTTTTTGTGTTAATGAATGAATATGATGTGAGGTCCAGTTACCAGCGTGTCACTAGAACTACTGCCTACTTTTTACTGAAGTAGATGTCAGAGCCCACACTTTACTTAAACTTGAGTGAAAAAGTATAGTCAGTACTTCAACTTTTACCAGTTAATTTATTAACCATGCATATGTGTGTATGCCATAGGAGGTATGTAGAGTGAGGTAGGGTGAGGTAGGAGGTATGTAGAGTGAGGTAGGGTGAGGTACGAGGTATGTAGAGTGAGGTAGGGTAAGGTAGGAGGTATGTAGAGTGAGGTAGGGTGAGGTAGGAGGTATGTAGAGTGAGGTAGGAGGTATGTAGAGTGAGGGTAGGGGTTGAGGTAGGAGGTATGTAGAGTGAGGTAGGGTGAGGTACGAGGTATGTAGAGTGAGGTAGGGTAAGGTAGGAGGTATGTAGAGTGAGGTAGGGTGAGGTACGAGGTATGTAGAGTGAGGTAGGGTGAGGTAGGAGGTATGTAGAGTGAGGTAGGGTGAGGTAGGAGGTGTGTAGAGTGAGGTTTGTAGAGTTGAGGTAGGGTGAGGTAGGAGCAAGGACATACTCTGAATGTTGGGGCTGTAGGGATCCTCTATCCTGATGGATGGCTCCAGAACCCGGTAGATCACCTAAGAAACGAGCACAGGCAGCACACAGCAATGCTCTCTCAGGGAACACAATACAAATGGTGCTCAACAAGCAACCAATCAGTGGCGGCTTCACCCTCAATCGGCCAACCAGAGGGGTGGACCAGTCGCATTCCTGGGCAATAAAAAGGGCTAATGACTGAAGCCTTTTCCCTGCTGGCCAGTGGGCCTCACCTCTCCCTCCGTGGAGGGCTCGATGTCGGAGTAGCGAGACTCGCAGATGACGTCATCCACGACTCGGTGCGCGTCGCGGGACACGGACGGGAAGTGGGCGGAGCAGTCGTAGGAGAAGTAGCGGTACACCTGCCAGGAGCGCCCAAAATCTGCCGACCGCTCAATCACCATGGCAGCCGGGCGGAATGTCTAAGGGGGTCAGGGTCAGAGCTGGGGTCAAAGTTTAAGTCTCCTGGTTCAGTTTGGATATTAAGGTTAATGTATCCTGATTTAGTTATTATGACTTAATATCTACATTATTTTACATATATATGAATATACATATACTGACTATCTACAGTATTATGTATTATATACATTTATATCATTTAAATATATCTATACATTTAGATTTCTACCTTAAAGGTCATGATCAGGTGGGTGAAGTGGAACTCTGCTTCCAGGTCCAACTGCAGATACACATCTGACTTTCCTGGAGGGAGAGGGAGAGGGAGAGGGAGAGGGAGAGGGAGAGAGAGAGAGAGAGAGAGAGAGAGAGAGAGAGAGAGAGAGAGAGGGAGAGGTGTGTGTGAGTATGTGTTTTATGAGAGAGAGTGTGTGTGATAACTCAACCAGTTGGCTGAAGGGTAACATGGGTTAGGTTGATGACTGCATACTGAGAGAAACCATCACACACTCCCTAATTAACACCCACTTCTCCTCCACTAAGAAGTATGTGCACACACACACACTCTATCACACACATACACCACACACACACTTATAGTCGCACACACACACCTGTGCAGTGTAGTAGACTCTAATGTAGCAAGTCTGATTAAGCTGCTTGCAAGGAAGGAAGTGTGTGTTGTGTGTACTGTACATAGCACAAGCAGGCACTGTGCTGGGTGTCACATACACCAGGACACCATGGCGACCAGGGGTATAAATATTGACTGCTTCCTGTCCCCCCTCTTGCCCTTTTGTCCCCCCTCCCATCCCTTCCCAGACATGAGAGGCCTGTTGTCTGGCCTGTTGTCTAGCCTGTGTGTGAACTGAGACCGCTAAATCCGATACACAGAGCACAGTCCTTCTGATGTCTACTGATATACATCTCTCTCTATATTTATATATATCCATATCTCCATTTCTTCCTCGCGTGTGTGTTTATGTATGAGTGAGTGTGTGTGTGTGTCTCACCGTTCTCTGACTGCCACCAGGACTTCTTGCGTGTGGGTTTGAAGGTGGTGATGACGTTCTCGATGCGGTGGCTGATGGTGTTGTAGGTGGGTCGTACGGTCGACGGGAGTCACACTGGAAACACTTCTTCTCATCCTGGAGGGGAGGGAGGAGTGGAGGGAGGGTCAAGCACAAAGACCCCCCCCCCACTGACCCCACACACCTGCAGGTGGCTGACCCCCCCCCCCCCCCCCCCACTCACACACACCTGCAGGTGACTGCCCCCCCCCCACACACACCTGCAGGTGGCTGACCCCCCCACCCTCACACACCTGCAGGTGGCTGACCCCCCCCCCCTCACACACCTGCAGGTGGCTGACGATACAGTAGGGTTCTCTCTTCTTCAGACCGCAGGTGGACGAGGCCTTCAGGTTCTTCTCTCTCCCCACAAGCAGGTCCCCTGTCGCTGGGTAACAGCTGCCATGGCTACAGCCGTGGGCGTGGTCTGGCTCCAAAGCAACCGCAGTTGCCAGAGCTGGAGGAAGAGGATATGACATCGAGTGTGGGCGTGGCAGGTGATTGGTTAGTGTTGGACGACAGCTCTCAGAAGAACACTTTACTTCCTACTTCCTGTTTTACCAAACACACAACGGACCCTGAACTCTTATAACTTCCTGTGGAGAGAGAGGGAGAGACAGGGGGGGAGAGAGAGGAAGGAGAGAGAGAGAGGGGGAGAGAGAGGAAGAGCAAGGGGGTGGGGGAGAGAGAGGAAGGAGAGAGAGAGGGGGAGAGAGAGAGAAGAGAGAGAGGGGGAGCAAGGGGGTGGGGGAGAGAGAGGAAGGAGAAAAGAGGGGGGGAGAGGGAAAGAGAGAGGGGGGAGAGAGAGGGGGTGGGGGAGGGAAGGGTCTATCTCAACTAAATCTGGAAAGTCATACAACGAACTAAGCTCTGACAGTGTGTGTGTGTGACTTAATGGGTCAAGTAGGAGTGGGTGTTTGAAAATAAACCTTTATGACACCAAACAGCCATGGAACATTCCACCGGAGCCCTGAGGTGAGACCTAACAACCCCAGAGTGACTGTGAGTGTGTGTGTTTGTGAAGTTGTGTGTGTGACAAAACACTTTTACACACACAACACACTCACACACTGTTGGTATGAGGTATAGCATGTGTTTGAGTCAGTGTGTGTGTGTGTGTGTGTGTGTGTGTGTGTGTGTGTGTGTGTGTGTGTGTGACCTGACAGCCTGTTTTGTCATGCATCAACACAGTAAACTAGAGAGGGGACCATGTCTGGGGAAGTTGTGAGGTGTGCTTGCTGCCACGGGGGAAGTTTATTTAACTATATCACCTCCAAACCTGTTTTAAATAACATCAAATGACCAAATGTTTGGAGAAAGACAATCATTATCATGAGTCTAGTTTCCAGGGCAACAAAATTAGCAGCATGCTGGTAAAAATATGCAAGATGCTAGTAGATGTTCTCATCAGCCCCAAACGTTTTTTTTACACTTTATAACTGATATGTCTGGTGTAATTGTGTATAACTGTATAAAGTATGCATCGTTACTATGTATTGACAACTGTATAGATTAAAAAGCATACAACATATATGTGCTGCTTATTTACACTTCTAAATACTGGAAAATGAATGTAGAATGAAACAGGGTTCTGTAAAGATAATACCACACCTAATTATTTCAACTAACTTCTCCTGGGAAAACATCCCAGGAACACATACATACACACACACACACACACATCTGCCTACACACACACACACAGACACACACACACACACACATCTTCCTACACACACACACACACATCTGCCTACACACACACACACACACGAACACACACACACACACAAGCCTTGGACTTGAGTGTGCCTGGCATCCAGTCAAATCTCAAACTGGTGCTAGCCAGTTATACACACACACAAACACTTACACACATCATTACACACACAGGTGGAGTGAAAGAATGTGGTAGAGATAGAAAGTGATCATAAAGAGGAGGATAAAGAGATCATTCAGAGAAGAGAGAGAGGACAGAGAAGGAGAGAGATGAGAGAGTGGAGAGAGAGAGAGAAGGAGAAGGAGAGAGTCAAACTAAGAGACACAGAGAGAGAACAGAGTGAAACCTGATATCTATTCCAGTTGTCCAGTGTTGCCTGTGTTGGCTCACTCTCTAAGGTGTCTATACAGGGAGGGGAGGACTCATGTCTGTCTGCCTGCCTGTCTGCCTGCCTGTCTGCCTGCATGTCTGTCTGTCTGTCTGTCTGCCTGCCTGTCTGCATGTCTGCCTGCATGTCTGTCTGCCTGCATGTCTGTCTATCTGCCTGTCTATCTGCCTGCATGTCTGCCTGCATGTCTGTCTATCTGCCTGTATCTGTCTGCCTGCATGTCTGTCTGCATGTCTGCCTGCATGTCTGTCTGTCTGTCTGCCTATTGGCCTGTCTATCTGCCTGCCTGCATGTCTATCTGCATGTCTGCCTGCATGTCTGTCTGCATGTCTGCCTGCATGTCTGTCTGCATGTCTGCCTATCGGCCTTTCTATCTGCCTGCCTGCATGTCTGCCTGCATGTCTGTCTGCATATCTGCCTGCCTGCATGTCTGTCTGAATGTCTGCCTGCATGTCTGTCTGTCTGTCTGTCTATCTATCTGCATGTCTGTCTGCATGTCTGTCTGCCTGTCTGCATGTCTGTCTGTGTAATTCTGACACCCAACACCTCAGAGTATTGAGGTGAATGAAGGAGGAATGACATCACACAGTCCTTTCAAAGCAACCTGGTGTGTCTGTTTGTTTTGTCTGTGTGTGTGTGTGTGTGTTTTGCTTCTGGGATTCAAATTGCACGGCCTGCTATATAAATAGATGAGTTTCTATACATTCTACAGTCTAAACCTGAAAATAGTTCATCACCTGTCCTGTTCATGTAAGGGCTAGGCTAGGCTAGTTAGCATAACAGTACAGTGTTTCTACTGCTGGGTGCAAGGCTAGGCTAGTTAGCATAACAGTACAGTGTTTTCTACTGCTGGTGCAAGGCTAGGCTAGTTAGCATAATAGCAGCAGGGCTTTGTTATCTCTGGGAGCCCCGTCCTCTCCCCCCAGGCTGTCAGCCCGATTCCACCCTGCCTGGCCATGTATGGGTAAGACAAGAGAAGGTCTCCAGAGAGGGCCACAGCTGCCCACTCAACTGTCCTCTCCCCCTCCCTCCTCCCCCTCCCTCCCTCCCTCCTCCCCTCCCTCCGTCCTCCCCTCCCTCCTCCCCCTCCCTCCTCCCCTCCTCCCTCCCTCCCTCCGTCCTCCCCTCCCTCCCTCCCTCCCTCCGTCCTCCCCCCTCCCTCCTCCCCTCCCTCCCTCCCTCCCTCCGTCCTCCCCTCCCTCCCTCCTCCCCTCCATCCTCCCCTCCCTCCCTCCCTCTTCCCTCTCCCTCCCTCCCCTCCGTCCTCCCCTCCCTCCTCCCCTCCCTCCTCCTCCCCTCCCTCCCTCCTCCCCTCCCTCCCTCCTCCCTCCTCCCCTCCTCCCTCCCTCCCTCCCTCCCTCCCCTCCCTCCTAGTTCCTTTTTACCTCTCAGCAGTTTTGTAGTTTTGCTCATGCTGCTGTTTACTGTAGGGTGTGTGTTGTTGTGTGGGAGTTGTAATGGAAGCTTTGGTGAGCAGAGAGGTCGTGTGCTGTCCAGTCTGTGCAACCTGAGGGAACGATGAAGTTGTGTCAAAACAAAAACAGATTCATCCCTCCTTGCCTCCCTGCTATCACATCAAACACACCAGTATGGCTGGCTGCTAATGCTGATGTCAGCGGATGAGCTTGACTGGAGGATTATCAGAGCGCCTGGTCTCAACCAGGTCCTCCTACACAGGGCTTCATTTTCCTGATGACCCCTGTCCCATCCCTCGCTCTCTTTTATTTCTCTCTTTCTCTTCATCTGTTTCACTTGTCTTCCTCCCTCCTGTCCTCTCTCTCCCACCCCCTCTTTCTCTCCCTCTCTTTATCTTTCTCTCTGTCACTGTATGTCTCTCTTTCCTTGCTCCCTTCCCCTCTTTCTCCCACTCCTCTTTCTCTGATATGTCTTGTCCAGTGCTGTCTGTTCAGTGTGTGTGTGTGTGTGTGTGTGTTGTATGTGTGAGTGTGTGTGTGTGAGCTCAGAGGACTGGAGACCTTATCAAAGACCTTGTCTGTTCTTGACGAACTGCATGTTGGGATTGGAT
>NC_090056.1:20750086-20757698 GCF_038355195.1 Osmerus mordax | reverse complement strand
AAGCCGCTGTTTGGCAGTTCAGGAGATTAATGACTTCAAAGCGCTCAGCGCTCGAGCTACTTACCGGAGGCGAGCATTATCAGTGACGCGTGCATGGCTCTCCAGTCATCTGTCCTCGTATTAGACGATTCGCTATGAAAATGAAATGAAATCATTACCATCCAACCATCCCAAATACTTTTCAAGTCGTTATCAGCTATTTCAACTGTATAGGCTACTCGTTCGATGTAGCCTACTTTGCCTAGATTTGGCTACCGCATCAAGTTATACGTATAAAAAAGACTAAAGCGGAATTAAAATAAAGTTAACAGGTAGACTAGTAAGAAGCTTCTTAATAAACTGTTAACATTTTTTTTAATTCTGCGTTTTTGTTGTTTTTGTTTTTTAAATACTGAAGACATTTACCGTTTTACAGATATTCCAATCAACCTGTTCCTTCCTTCCTTCCTTTCTTCAAGAAGTCATACGAAGTTCCTTGTTTCGGAGTTGAGTTGTAGGGGAGAGTTAGCAGTGTTATCCGAAGTCTGGCGACCACTCTCCAAACTTCCCCGGTCTCGTCTGGAAAATATGAAGTGGAGCAAAAACTTATTGGAGCGGATCTGTGAGCGCTCCTTCTATCCCCAGCGCTGCCCGTGACTGATGTGACTCACTGAAGTCTTCAAAGTAATTTTGTGATCGTTTGAACGAGTCAAACTTCCCGCTGACTGCTGAACTCACTTTGACTTGTTTTCAGGTTTTACTATCTCTCACACGTCATCAATTATTCTGATAGGATAACGAATTTGTGACTCAAACGGAACCGTAGATTCATGTGTGAGAGATGAGGGTCGGATTGACTACAGGTTCTCCATAATATCGCCTTGGAGGTTCCGCCGCTGGTTTTTGAAAGACCCCGTGTCGGTCTGAGAATGGGCGCGCGTCCCGCATCAAGAAGAATGCGCGCCCCGGATGGAACGGATTAGGTTCCCTTTGATAACCTCAATGAACAATCCATGCGTGAGCACAGATGCGCCGCCGAACGAGCCAGACCGGGAACATCTCCTCTGGCGCGCGGCCAACAGGTGGTCCGACCCGGTAGCCGCCTGCTTCCTGCATGAGTTACTGATGTACAGCACGTGCGCGCATCAGCTGAAAACAAGCTCGTAGCCATGGAGTCAACATTGGGGGGGACGAAATCTATTGGGGAGTCTGAGAGATGATTACATTTTTTATGATAATTTCGGACAGCGTGAGGGGGATGTGTCCCCCTCAATATATATTATGATTACGGCCCTGGCTGAAAACATACATTATTAAGTCTCACATGAGCAAGTGAAACACCACACACACACATACACAGACAAATGCACAAGAACACACACCCACCCATTCGCACAGATTGTAATTCTTTTTCATATTGTACATTCCCCTTTTCTCTCTCTTTCCCTCCCTCTTTCCCTCCCTCTCTCCCTCTCTCTCTCTCTCTCTCTCTCTCTCCTCCCCTCTTTCTCTGCTCGCACCTTGGTGATCACCTCTTCTCCCTGTTCTCTCAGCGCCCCCGTGTGGTACACTGTCAGACTGCAGCGCCCCCGTGTGGTACACTGTCAGACTGCAGGTGCACAGGTACAGGTCACAAACATTTTTTTAGTCATTTAGCTGACGCTCTTATCCAGAGCGACTTACAGTAAGTACAGGGACATTCTCCCCAAGGACACAATGTCATTTCGCATGGCCAGGAATCTAACCGTCAACCTTCTGATTAATAGCCCGACTCCCTAACCGCTCCCTAACCGCTCAGCCATCTGACCCCACATCTGACAAACAGCACTCCAACAGCAGGATGTCAGAAAACACAGTGGTTTATTTTGTCAGCATACAGAATACAGAATACATTCACTATGTTGGATATTCATACACTAACATATTTGTCTGTGCGGGTTGTGTGTGTGTAACTTTATGTACGAGGAAAAATGTTCATTTCAATCTGGTTTCATGAAAATAGCAATGTTGCAGGGAGTATGGATTGTAATTATAATATAGTATTATAATTATAATAATGTCATGCTCTAACAAGGATTGTCACAGTAACAATGGAACACCAACTAAGAACATTTCTCAAAAGTTCTTTATTACGGTATAAAGGTCTTTATTGCAGTATAAAGGTCTTTATTACAGTATAAAGGTCTTTATTACAGTATAATTGTCAAAAAACGAACAAAACCCCAAATCTATTTAAAGAATACAAACAATACATGAGTTGTTAATTTCAATAAGCTACAACTATATATTTTGGCACACAGAAAATAATATTGACTGGGATAAAGCTGCTGCTAACACTAGCAGCTCGTTCTTACAGGATCTGTGGTCCACATACATCCTGAAAAACTACCAAATGAAAGAGAGAAAAAGGCTACTTTGACCAAAAACAAAAGGAACTGAAAGCTCCTGGGAGTTGTAGTTTCGCTGGGCCGGTGGCTCCATCGGAGGACACTCCCTGCCACGATCTAAAGGACTACAGCCACCGCAGGGCCTAACAGTTGTACTTGTGCACCTGCTCCCTGATGTCCTCTCTGGCGTTGGTGGCGTTCCTCTCCAGATCGGCCAGCTCGCTCTGCTGGTCCAGCAAACGCTGCTCGTTGTTCCGGAACTTTCTCTCCAGTTCTAGAAGCACGGAACGTGAGAACACAGAACACACAGACGTCAGGGTTCTGGTTCTAGAACGGTGCAGAGTGTCCAAGCCACAGGTCAAGAAGATCACAACTTTTATTTATTGATTTATGAGTATAAATGTGTTAGATGTAACTGTTGTGGAGGTTGTGTTTGTTGCTAGGTGATGGTGTCACGTACTCCGGAGCGTCTCTATGCCCTTATTGGCCTTGTTGAGAAGAGTCTCCGCCTCCTTCTTCATCTTATTGGCTCGCTGGTTGATACTTCCCACCCCTGCGGAAGCCCCGCCCAGAGAGTCCACCTTCATCTCCAGATCAAGGAAGTGTTGCTCTGTCTCGTTCATACGCTGACACACACACACAGGCACACACACACACACACACACACACAGGCACACACACACACAGGCACACACACACACACAGGCACACACACAGGCACACACACATGCATACACACAGGCACACAACACACACACACAGGCACACACACACAGGCACACACACACACACACACAGGCACACACACACACAGGCACACACACACACACAGGCACACACACAGGCACACACACATGCATACACACAGGCACACACACACACACACAGGCACACACACACACACACACAGGCACACACAGGCACACACACAGGCACACACAGGCACACACACAGGCACACACACAGGCATACACACGGGCACACACACAGGCATACACACGGGCACACACACAAAAAAACCTTGTAATCACTTTCTTAAAAATACCACCACACTCTCCTTCACCCTCTCACCCAAAATTCTCTCCCCCCTCCCCTCCCCTACCTGCTCCAGCCCGGAGGCAGCGTGCGTGGCGTTGGCTGCCCTCCCCAGGGCGTCACTGGCCAGGCCCCTGGTGTTCTGGCTCTGGTTCCTCAGGGCCTCCAGCCCCTCAGACAGCCTGGCCAGACGCTCCATCACCTCCATCTGCTCCCCCTGCCTCTGCTCTACCTGGGGGGGAGGGGAGGGGTCAGAGAAAGGTGTAGGGAAAATAAAAGATGTTACCTTTATTCTGTTTAAAATTATACTGTGTTTAGCTTTGTGTGTAAAGAGAGGCCTACCACCAAATGTGAACTCTGGGTAACACTAGGCTTACGTAAACAAGGGGACCTGGGCTTGATCACTATCTTACCTGAGAGGCCATAAAAGAGTTAATCATACGGTCAGGCACGCACACACGCGCCAGGTCTATGCAAGGGAGCCATGAAAGAAGAGCCATGGGACATTTGCATGCCTTTGTTTTAACCAATGACTGTCAAGAGCGGTTCTGTTTAAATAGCTAGCTAGCACAACATGCTAGCAGACAAACTTTGTAGCATAATGGCGTGTGATGCTTTTGTCTCCTTGTGGGCCGGCCGCAAGCAATAAAGCTTTCTTAACTTGTTCACCGACTAACTGTGCAATGCTTGATACATTAATATTTCTGACAGAGGAACCTACAGATCCTACACCTATGAGGGTCTTTTATTTATTCACACACACTACACCACACACATACACACCATACAAACACCACACATACACCACACACACTGTCAGGTGCTGGTACCATGGCGGTGTTGTTCCTGGTGGTGTTGAGGTTGTGCAGGGCGTTGGTCAGGGCCTGGGCAGCTGTCTGGACAGCCAGCTCTGACATGTTCAACGCTTGTCTGGTGGCACTGGTGCTGTCCTTCACCCCCTCCGCACGAGCCCTGCTCACACACACACACACACACACAGGAGAATTTCTCTATCTCCATCTCGCTCTCAGTGTTTCTTATTTTCTGTTTCTCCCTCCCCTCTCTCTCTCTCCCTCCCTCCCCTCTCCCTCTCTCTGTGTCCCCCTCCCTATCTCTCTCCCCTCCCTCCCTCCCTCCCACCTGGCGTCCTTGGCCCTGGAGAGCAGGTCCTGGGCCTGCTGCAACTGCTGAGCGGTGGAGTTGAAGACCTTCTCCACGTCTGTGAGGTTGGCGATGTTATCCCTGATGTTCTGCACCACGGCGTCCAGGCTGGTCCGGTTCACCGGCAGGGAGATGGAGAGCACCTGCAGCGCCACCTTCTCTATACTCTCCGGCTTGGCTCCCTCCTCTACACACACACACACACACACACACACACACACACAGGTAGACACACACACACACAGGTACACACACACAGGTACACACACACACACAGGTACACACACACACACACACACACACACAGGTACACACACACACACACAGGTACACACACACACACATACACACACACACACACACAGGTACACACACACACACACAGGTAGACACAAACACACACACAGTTAGTAGTTGTGAACCCACTCATGTGTACTTCAACTTTAGTACTGAGTTGTGTTCAGTGACATGTTGCTCACCGGTCAGGAAGTCTCTGATCTTCTGGATGAAGTGTTTGAGGTTCTGATTGGACGAGTCGAACAGCGTCTTCCTGCTGGTGGCCTTGTCCAGCGTGCTCCTGGCCTGGTCCTTCACCTCCCGGGTCAGAGACACGATCTCCTGAAGCTGCAGGAACATCACATCACAGGAACATCACAGGAACATCACATCACAGGAACATCACAGGAACATCACATCACAGGAACATCACATCACAGGAACATCACAGGAACATCACATCACAGGAACATCACAGGAATATTACATCACAGGAACATCACAGGAACATCACATCACAGGAACATCACAGGAATATTACATCACAGGAACATCACAGGAACATCACAGGAACATCACATCACAGGGACATCACAGGAACATCACAGGAACATCACAGGAACATCACAGGAACATCACAGGAACATCACATCACAGGAACATCACAGGAACATCACAGGAACATCACAGGAACATCACAGGAACATCACATCACAGGAACATCACAGGAACATACAAGAGGAGGAGGAGGGAAGATGAGGCATTGCCACGGTAACCGGTCCGTACCTTCTTGGCCATGCCCTGCAGTTCCTCGCTTGCCGCCATCAGGCGATCTGTGACACCACCGACCTGCTTCACCGTCGCCATGGAGACGCTCGCCGTGCCATTACACCTGGCACCCCCGCACAGCCGCTGGCCCTGGTCATCACGGCAACCTGCCCCCCCGCACGGGCTGTCTGGGCAGCTGCCGTTGGAGCTTGCGTTGCCATGGCCACCGCACACCTGGGGAGACGACAGGTAGGGAGAGTCAGGGAACACTGGACCTCACGTCTAACTACCTCAACGCTTTTTCCCAATTTTTCTACTTTTTTTCAATCTTTTGAAACGTTTAAAAAAACGTGTGTTACTTTTCTTGGCATGACAGCCAGGAAATGAACAAATCTGCGCAATGACAATAAATAATATTGATCATGCCACCAAATACAGATTTAAACTAAAGTTACGAACACACACATACACTCTTAACACACACATACACACACACACACCCACACACTTAAACACACAGACACACACACAGACACACCCACACACTTAAACACACAGACACACACACAGACACACACACAGACACACCCACACACAGACACACACAGACACACCCACACACAGACACACACAGACACACACAGACACACAGACACACACAGACACACCCACACACAGACACACACAGACACACCCACACACAGACACACACAGACACACCCACACACAGACACACACAGACACACACAGACAGAATCACACCTTGTGGCTGAGGTGGAGAACCTTCTTGTCCAGGTCGTGGTTCTTCTTCTGTAGGTCCTCCAGGGACTTCTTCTGTGCTGCGGTGTTCTTGAGGAAGGCCTCCCTGCGTTGCTCCAGCAGGGTCTGGGTCTGCTGCCGGGTACTCTGGGACTGGCCCACCGGGCTGGCCTCGCCCACCACCGACCAGTCACACCTCTGCTCTGCCTGCTGGGACTGCCGGTAGAACCTCCGCACCCTCTCTAGCTGGTCTGGGGGGGGGGGGGGGGGGGCGGGGACGACACATGAGTGTGTACTAGTGTGTGTGTGTGCTTGTCTATCTATATGTGTTTGTATGTACTAAAGCGTTTGTGTGTGTGTGTGTGTATGTATTAGCATGCATGTTTGTGTGTGTATTAAGTGTGTGTGTGTGTGCCCTACCAGTCGTGCCAGAGGTCAGGTAGTTCTCCAGTGTGTGTGTGTGTGTGTGTGTGTGCCCTACCAGCTGTGCCAGAGGTCAGGTAGTTCTCCAGTGTGTGTGTGTGCCCTACCAGCTGTGCCAGAGGTTAGGTAGTTCTCCAGTGTGTGTGTGTGTGTGTGTGTGTGTGTGTGTGTGTGTGTGTGCCCTACCAGCTGTGCCAGAGGTCAGGTAGTTCTCCAGCTCTCCACGCCGCTGGGCCACGGAGGTGTTGACATCTCTAAGCTCCGCCTCCAGCTGGCTCAGGCTCCGCCTCAACTTCCCATCATGCTCAGCGGTCCCGTTCAGCTCTCGGGCCACGTCCATCAGTCGTCCATCTGTCAGAGCAATCTCCGCCCTGCAGACACAAGATCAGAGGCTGTCTGTCTGTCACAGGTCAGAACGTTCCAAATCTTAGCTCTCAATCAGCCAAGCAGCCAATCAGTCAAACGACCAACAATCCAAACAATTTATCAATTGAATCAATTGACCAACCAAACAATTGATCCTTTAAACAACAAACTAACCAACCAATTAACCTACAAATATCAATTAAACAACCAATAACCAAATCAATCAACCAAATAACCTGTCATGTCACCTTAGGTCATCAATGGTCTGTCCAATCAGCAGATGAATCCTCTCGCTGCCGCTGTGTCTGAGCACATCCTGTATGCTCTCCAACTTCCTCTCCAGCTCCCTGACGCGGGCGTGGCCCAGCCCCGGGGCCCCGCCCCCCTGCGCCCCGCTCTGCTCCAGCCTGCGCAGGGCCTCCTGAACGTGCTCCAGATCTCGCTTGATCTGACACAGG
>NC_090056.1:20742586-20745086 GCF_038355195.1 Osmerus mordax | reverse complement strand
GCAGGGCAGGAGGGAGGGCAGGAGGGAGGGAGGGAGGGCAGGAGGGAGGGAGGGCAGGAGGGAGGGAGGGAGGGCGGGAGGGCGGGAGGCAGGGCAGGAGGGAGGGCAGGAGGGAGGGAGGGAGGGCAGGAGGGAGGGAGGGAGGGAGAAAAGTGAGTAACTGAAGTGATGGTGTGGCTGGAGGTGTTAGGCTGAGGAGACAGTCAGAGGTCTTTCCATCATGAACCACCAGGTGGCGCTCTAACCACCAGGTGGCGCTCTAACCACCAGGTGGCGCTCTAACCACCAGGTGGAGCTCTAACCACCAGGTGGAGCTCTAACCACCAGGTGGCGCTCTAACCACCAGGTGGAGCTCTAACCACGTTCACCCTTCTCTCTCCGTTCTTCTTCTGCTCTCATGCAGCTGTGATTGGCCGGTTGGTGGTGTCCTGCTGCTGTGATTGGCTCTTACCGAGTCGATGAGGATGAAGGCGGTGAGGTGGCGATGAGAGACGGCGTGGCGTTGGAAACGGACGGCCAGCACATAGCGGTTACCGGGCTCGAAGCAGAACGGCCGGGGGATGGAGACATACCTACACACACACACACACACACACACACACACACACACACACACAGGCATGCACGTGCAAACACACACACACACACACACACACACACATGCAGTCGCATCCAAGCACAAGCACAATATGACATACAAGTGTGTGTATGCATGCCTGTGTGTGTGGTTGTGTGCAAGTGACACCAGGGTTATGCTGTCTGTGTTTAGGGTCAGGCTAACTAATTGGTTCTGGCTGGAGGACCAATCACAGCGCAGAACAACAGGAGAGCAGCGGGCCAGCGGCCATTCAGCTACAGTAGGAGGCGGGACTTATTTGTGCTGACCAGACCTGGAGCACTGGGGTAGAAGGAGACTTGGGAGGGAGGGAAGGAATGGAGGGGGGAAGGAGGGAAAGATGGAGTGTTGGACGGGAGGAGAAAAGGAGGGGAGGGCAGGAGAGGAGGGGAGGGGAGAGGAGGGGAGAGGAGGGCAGGAGAGGAGAGGAGGGGGGAAGGAGGGAAAGATGAAGTGTTGGACGGGAGGAGAAAAGGAGGGGAGGGGAGAGGAGGGGGGGGGAGAGGAGGGGGGAGGAGGGGAGGAGAGGAGGGGAGGGGAGAGGAGGGGGGAGGAGGGCAGGAGAGGAGAGGAGTGGAGAGGAGGGGGGAGGAGGGGAGGGGAGAGGAGGGGGGAGGAGGGGAGGAGAGGCTGCTCCCTGTGTCTCATTGTGATCCGTCCTGGCCAGTCACAAGGAATTATGGGTAAACACCCACACAGACTAATCCTCCAATCACGTGTTATCATCTGGCTCCATCTCTAGGAGACAGACCATACCACCCAGCAACGTTGAGCTGCACAGTGACTCCCACTAGTGCAGGGTTAGGGTTATTGCAGGAGGCCTAGCTGTGTGTACCTGCTGTTGTGTGTCTACCTGCTGGTGTGTGTGTGTGTGTCTACCTGCTGGTGTGTGTGTGTCTACCTGCTGGTGTGTGTGTGTGTGTGTGTGTACCTGCTGGTGTGTGTGTGTGTGTGTGTACCTGCTGGTGTGTGTGTGTGTGTACCTGCTGGTGTGTGTGAGTGTGTACTTGCTGGTGTGTGTGTGTGAGTGTGTACCTGCTGGTGTGTGTGTGTGTGTACCTGCTGGTGTGTGTGTGTGAGTGTGTACCTGCTGGTGTGTGTGTGTGTGTGTGTGTACCTGCTGGTGTGTGTGTGTGTGTACCTGCTGGTGTGTGTGTGTGTGTGTGTGTACCTGCTGGTGTGTGTGAGTGTGTACCTGCTGGTGTGTGTGTGAGTGTGTACCTGCTGGTGTGTGTGAGTGTGTACCTGCTGGTGTGTGTGTACCTGCTGGTGTGTGTGTGTGTACCTGCTGGTGTGTGTGTGTGTGTACCTGCTGGTGTGTGTGTACCTGCTGGTGTGTGTGAGTGTGAGTGTGTACCTGCTGGTGTGTGAGTGTACCTGCTGGTGTGTGTGTACCTGCTGGTGTGTGTGAGTGTACCTGCTGGTGTGTGTGTGTGTGTACCTGCTGGTGTGTGTGAGTGTGTACTTGCTGGTGTGTGTGTGTGAGTGTGTACCTGCTGGTGTGTGTGAGTGTGTACCTGCTGGTGTGTGTGAGTGTGTACCTGCTGGTGTGTGTGAGTGGGACGGTGTACAGCTGCTCTGTGGGCAGCAGGTTTCCACAGCGAGTGCTGCTGGGCAGAGACACCGACGTGACGCTGACGATGGCCTCCCAGTTCTCTGTAGACTACACACACACACACACAGAGAGGTCAGGAAAGCAACAAACAGACAACTGACTAAATAGAGCAGAAAAGAGTAGAAGAGAGAAGAAGGAGGGAGATGAGAGGAGAGGAGAAGAGAGAGAAGAGAGAAGAGAAGGAGAGAAGAGGACAGGAGAGGAGTAGATACTTTCTGGCTCGTAGCGGATCATGATGTGGTAGTCCATGGCATAGGGGATGTTGTCCA
>NC_090056.1:20725086-20740086 GCF_038355195.1 Osmerus mordax | reverse complement strand
ACACACACCCTACACACACCCTACACACACACACACCCTACACACACACCCTACACACACACACACACACCCTACACACACACACCCTACACACACACTCACGCTGGCAGCCTTGTGAGTTGTCCTGGCTCAGGCCGTAGTGTCCCTCCCTGCAGGAGTCACAGCGGGCTCCCCTCACGCTGGCCTTGCAGCGGCACTGTCCAGAGATCACCCCTGCGTCTGGGTCTGTGTGCCCGTCACACACACCCCCCTCCAGAGAGCCCACAGGGTCACAGTCACACGCTGGGGAGGAACACACACAGACTCACACACAGCCAGGCCAGTGTTCCTGTCACACACTGTGACTGGCATGTTAACCAGGCATGTCAACATGTAAACACAGGACTGGCATGTTAACCAGGCATGTCAACATGTAAACACAGGACTGGCATGTTAACCAGGCATGTCAACATGTAAACACAGGACTGGCATGTTAACCAGGCATGTCAACATGTAAACACAGGACTGCATGTTAACCAGGCATGTCAACATGTAAACACAGGACTGGCATGTTAACCAGGCATGTCAACATGTAAACACAGGAGGGTTTAGATATCCTTGTTGGGACACACAATTTAGTACCATTAAAAATCCTGTTTTCCCTTTCTTCGTAAATGTTTTAAATAGTTAAATAGCAGTTTTTAATAGTTAAACACCCCTCCTCCAGACTCACACACACACACACACCCTCCCCCATCCTCCAGACTCACCCACACACACCCTCCCCCTCCTCCAGACTCACCCACACACCCCCTCCCCCTCCTCCAGACTCACCCACACAGACTCGGGGGTCTCTGATGTCCCTGCTGGGGGTCCTGGTAGTAGAAAGGTTTACACATCTCACAGTTGCGGCCCATGTGTTGTGGAGACAGTCGTCACACACACCGCCGCTGGAGTTGCCCGTGGCCAGGAACACCGCCATGTCGAAGTGGCACTGGCTGGAGTGGCCGTTACAGGTGCATTCTGGGTAAAGGTGCAGTAAGGTACGAGGGATAAAGGTGTTTCATTTTCACGAATAAAGTTTTATAAATTATTAGATTATTTTAAAAAGACAGGAGGATGAGAGTAGGCAGGAAGTGATGTAGGTCTGTTTCCTGTCTGGGCGGGTAGAGACCTACTTCTGCAGGTGTGAGGGTCGTTGGCCTCTGCTGGTTGCCATGGCAGGTCGTTATAGAAGTCACGGCAACGCTCACAGTTGAGGCCCTCGGTGTTGTGGTTGCACACGCACCGCCCGTGGATCTGACCAATCACAGAAGAGCAGGAAGTCAAACCGACACTTTTATACAATTCGATTCCTACCCACAAAGCACGCGTTATGCCCACAATCAGGGCCGTTGCTTGCAATCCACGGGCCCCCTGCCAAAATATATTCCCTATATAAAACCCTCCTCCCCCTACCCAGCACCCTCCCCCCCTCCCTCCCTCCCTCCCCCCCTCCCTCCCCCCCTCCCTCCCCTCCCCCCCTTCCTCCCCCCCTCCCTCCCTTCCCCCTCCCCCCCACCCACCATGCGGTCCTCCCGGGCGTTGATCCCGGGCACGGGGGCGCACTCGGAGGCGTGTCCGTAGCAGAAGCAGCTTCCCCGCAGCACCAGCTCGTACAGAGCGTAGTAGTACTTCTGCAGCACGTCCGCTCTGCGGTCCAGCAGGTTGTCCCCCAGAGTGTGGAGCTTGGTGAAGTTGATACGCAGGCTGGTTATGCGGAGCAGCTCTGGGGGGGAGGAGGGGGGAGGGAGGAGGAGGGGAGGAGGGGAGGGGAGGAGGGGGGAGGGAGGGAGGAGTGGAGGAGGGGGGAGGAGGGGGAGGGAGGAGGAGGGGAGGAGGGGGAGGGGAGGAGGGGGGAGGGAGGGAGGAGGGGGAGGGGAGGAGGGGGGAGGGAGGAGGGGAGGAGGGGAGGAGGGGGGAGGGAGGAGGAGGGGAGGAGGGGGAGGGGAGGAGGGGGAGGGAGGGAGGAGGGGGGAGGGGAGGGAGGGAGGGAGGGAGGGAGGGAGGGAGGGAGGGAGGGAGGGAGGGAGGGAGGGGAGGGAGGGAGGGAGGGAGGGAGGGAGGGAGGGAGGGAGGGAGGGGAGAGATTGGTTACGGGTCAATTGAAGGACTGGTTTGTGGATGACTGGGTTAGGGTGTTAGTGTGTGTGTTAGCTTTATGGTGTTATGCTTTGTGTGGTATTGTGTGTGTGTGTGTTTGTGTATTGTGTGTGTGTGTGTTGGTGTATTGTGTGTGTGCCTCACCCTGGATGTCCAGGCTGTAGGGGTCTTGCACCTTAACTGCAGGGTCCAGCACCTTGTAGATGACCTGCAGAGACACACCAGGTCAACTCTAACAACTAACACCAAACACAGTCAAGAAGGTAACATCACAGTCCCCTGTAAAGGCGGCAAACACCTTACAGTCTGTTTGTAAAGACAACCTCCAACAAACACCAAACATTCCAGACATTCTTCTGTTGGGTTTACAGTGTTTGGAAATATAACTCTCTCTCTCAGCCCCTACAAACAGACTGTCATCTCTCTGCACCAACAAACAGTTTCTGTTTCCGTGGCGACCTGACCTCTCCGTGAGAGGAGGGTTCGATGTCGGAGTATCGCTGTTCGCAGATGACGTCGTTGATGTTGCGCAGGGCGTGGGCCGGGACCGAGGGGAGGTCTTGCTGCAGTTGTAGGCGAAGTAGCGGTACGGGCGCCAGGTGCGCCCGAAGTCGGAGGAGCGCTCGATCACCATGGCAGCCGGGCGGAAGGTCTACGGAGACACAAAGGGGACACACAAAGCCAGGGGCACAGTCAGGAGCATATTTGTCTTGTTGGTAGTGGGGTGTTTGGTAGTGTGGTGTTTGGTAGTGTGGTGTTTGGTAGTGTTTGGTAGTATGGTGTTTGGTAGTGTGGTGTTTGGTAGTGTGGTGTTTGGTAGTGGGGTGTTTGGTAGTGGGGTGTTTGGTAGTGTGGTGTTTAGTAGTGTGGTGTTGGTAGTGTGGTGTTTGGTAGTGTGGTGTTTAGTAGTGTGGTGTTCGGTAGTGGGGTGTTCGGTAGTGGGGTGTTCGGTAGTGGGGGTGTTTAGTAGTGGGGTGTTTAGTAGTGGGGTGTTTGGTAGTGTGGTGTTTGGTAGTGGGGTGTTTGGTAGTGGGGTGTTTTGGTAGTGTGGTGTTTGGTAGTGTGGTGTTTAGTAGTGTGGTGTTCGGTAGTGGGGTGTTCGGTAGTGGGGTGTTCGGTAGTGTGGTGTTTGGTAGTGTGGTGTTTAGTAGTATGGTGTTTGGTAGTGTGGTGTTTGGTAGTGTGGTGTTTGGTAGTGTGGTGTTTGGTAGTGTGGTGTTTAGTAGTGTGGTGTTTGGTAGTGTGGTGTTTAGTAGTGTGGTGTTTGGTAGTGGGGTGTTTGGTACATTTACATTTACATTTAGTCATTTTAGCAGACGCTCTTATCCAGAGCGACTTACAGTAAGTACAGGGACATTCCCCCGAGGCAAGTAGGGTGAAGTGCCTTGCCCAAGGACACAACGTCAGGTTGGCATGACCGGGAATCGAACTGGCGACCTTTGGATTACTAGCCCGACTCCCTCACCGCTCAGCCACCTGACTCCTCGGTGTGTTTGGTAGTGTGGTGTTTGGTAGTGTGGTGTTTGGTAGTGTGGTGTTTAGTAGTGTGGTGTTTGGTAGTGTGGTGTTTAGTAGTGTGGTGTTTTGGTAGTGTGGTGTTTGGTAGTGTGGTGTTTAGTAGTGTGGTGTTTAGTAGTGTGGTGTTCGGTAGTGGGGTGTTCGGTAGTGGGGTGTTCGGTAGTGTGGTGTTCGGTAGTGTGGTGTTTGGTAGTGTGGTGTTTAGTAGTATGGTGTTTAGTAGTGTGGTGTTTGGTAGTGTGGTGTTTGGTAGTGTGGTGTTTAGTAGTGTGGTGTTTGGTAGTGTGGTGTTTGGTAGTGTGGTGTTTGGGAGTGTGGTGTTTGGGAGTGTGGTGTTTAGTAGTATGGTGTTTGGTAGTGTGGTGTTTTAGTAGTGTGGTGTTTGGTAGTGTGGTGTTTAGTAGTGTGGTGTTTGGTAGTGTGGTGTTTGGGAGTGTGGTGTTTGGTAGTGTGGTGTTTGGTAGTGTGGTGTTTGGTAGTGTGGTGTTTGAATTAGATTATTGGAGTGTACTGTGGGAGATTATTGATTTATATACACTCACACACACATACACAAACATACACACTTACACACTCAAAAACGTGTACACAGTACACACACACATTGAGACACACACACAGTGACATACCTTAAACTTCATGATGAGGTGAGTGAAATGGAATTCAGCCTCCAGGTTCAGTTTGATACTAACATTCTCCTCTCCTGCAGCCAAGTAAACACACAAAGTACCGTGGTTCAAAAACACACACCTAGATACACACTCTGCAACACACACACACAGGTGTATACACACATAGCGCACCATTGACAGACTGCCACCAGGTGAGGTGTCCCAGGCCATCCTTCAGGTAGATGGTGTTGTCCACACGGTGGCTGACTCTGTGCCCGCTGGGGTGGTAGGGCAGCCGAGAGTCACACTGGAAACACTTATCTGACTCCTGCAACGCACAGGAACAGGAAGTCAACACAGGAACAGGAAGTTATCATAGGAACAGGAAGTCAACATTTGGCTTCAATTGGCATGGCATGGGGCCAGGGTAGAGGGGGGGGGGGCAGGGTATAGGGGGGGGGGGGCAGGGTATAGGGGGGGGGGCAGGGTATAGAGGGGGGGGCAGGGTATAGGGGGGGGGCAGGGTATAGGGGGGGGGGGGGGGGGCAGGGTATAGGGGGGGGGGCAGGGTGGAGAGGGTGGCTGGGCTTCTTAACTAGACTGTTGCCAGGGGAGATAAAACCCGGAGCGAGGCACTGAAGAGGCCATAGAGATGCCAACGTGTGCTGACAGTGGAGCTTAAAACTGTGTGTGTGTGTGTGTCTGTGTGTGTGTGTTTGTATCTGCGTGAGCGAGTGTGTTTGTGTGTGCCTGCGTGTGTGTGTATGAATGTAAACATGCATGCCTTTGTTATCAACAGTCTAAATCTGACTTTAAATCTCCAACAACCCTGTAGCACCCCCTGCCAGAACACCCCCCCACACACACACACACACACACACACACACTCACACACACACACACTCACACACACACACACTCACACACACACACACACACACACACACTCACACACACACACACACACACACACTCACACACACACTCACACTCACACACACACACACTCACCCCCCCCCACACACACACACTCACACACACACACACACACACTCACACACACACACACACACACTCACACACACACACACTCACCCCCCCCCACACACACACACACTCACACACACACACACACACACTCACACACACACACACACACACACACACACTCACCCCCCCACACACACACACTCACCCCCTCACACACACACACACGCACACACTCACCCCCTCACACACACACTCACACAAGCTCTCCCAATTCTCTGCCACATTCTATCCATCTTTATCCCTCTCCTTTCTTTCTGTCCATTACTTCCCCCATCCTATCTCTTCCTCCCCTTGTGTGTGTGTGTGTGTGTGAGTGAGCGTGTGTGTGAGTGTGTGTGGTTGTGTGAGTGTGTGTGAGGTAGCGTGTGTGTCTGTGTGAGCGTGTGCGTGTGTGAGTGTGTGTGTGTGTGTGTGTGAGTGTGTGTGTGAGCGTGTGTGAGTGTGTGTGTGAGTGTGTGTGTGTCACCTGCAGGTGGCTGACTATACAGTATGTCACCGGCCCTGTCAGACCACAGGTGGAAGTGGCAGTCAGGTTCACTGATCGCCCAATCAGGAGGTTCCCTGTTGCCGGGTAACAGCTGCCGTCGGTGCAACCATGGCGACCGAGGGAAGCTCCTGCCCAGCCACACCTAAAGCTGATAGAGAGAGGAGGGAGGGGTGAAGGAAGGAAGGAGGAGGGGTGAGGGTAGAGGGGTGAGGGGGGAGGGTGGAGGGGTGAGGGAGGAGGGTAGGGGGGGGTGAGGGAGGAGGGGTGAGGGGTGAGGGAGGAGGGGTGAGGGTGGAGGGGTGGAGGGGGGAGGGGTGAGGGTGGAGGGGTGAGGGGTGAGGGAGGAGGGGAGGTGGAGGAGGGGTGAGGGAGGAGGGGTGAGGGTGGAGGGGTGAAGGGTGAGG
The DNA here is from genome assembly GCF_038355195.1 of Osmerus mordax. Classification (NCBI taxonomy): domain Eukaryota; kingdom Metazoa; phylum Chordata; class Actinopteri; order Osmeriformes; family Osmeridae; genus Osmerus; species Osmerus mordax. The sequence continues at coordinate 20,733,895 of NC_090056.1, read as the reverse complement.
TTGGAGGGGTGAGGGAGGAGGGGTGAGGGAGGAGGGGTGAGGGTGGAGGGGTGAGGGGTGAGGTTGGAGGGGTGAGGGGGGGAGGGGGTGAGGGGTGAGGGAGGAGGGGTGAGGGAGGAGGGGTGAGGGAGGAGAAAGACCACAAGTTAGTTGTCATAAAATTGCAAGGTGTTCTGGGCAGTTCTTAGTTACATGACGTTCTCCAACACTGCCACTAGTAGAACCTAGCTGTTCTAGTGGTGGAACATGTTCTGATTCCCCCAGACCAGGTTCTCCTGAAGAACACGTTCTACTAGGTGTTCTACTCCACGTCCAGCTGTGCTCGTAGACCCAGTGGTACCCTCTCCTCTCCACCCCTCACCTCTACCTCCACCCCTAACCTCTACCTCCACCCCTCACCTCTACCTCCACCCCTCACCTCTCCTCTCCACCCCTCACCTCTACCTCCACCCCTCACCTCTACCTCCACCCCTCACCTCTACATCCACCCCTCACCTCTCCTCCTACTCACTTGTCCTCCCCTCCTTTCCTCTCACCTCTCCCACCCCTCAGCCCTCCTCCCCTCTCTCCCTCCCCTCACCCATTCTCTCCTTCCAGTTCCTTGAGTGTAAACACTCCTCCTTCATTCCTGTACACTCATAAATGAGTATGTTCACACACACACACACACACACACACCCCTGGTTGTGAAATCAAAGGGAACACATCTATGTACCTAAGGAATGCTTGTGCGTTATGCTATGCTGGCTATGCTTCCCAACCCTGGAAACCTGCCTGCCTGTTCTAGATGTTTCCTTCTCCAACAGACCTGATCCAAATGACTAGGTTGTTATCAGGCTTGGCGACAACTCCTTATTTATAATCAGGTGTGTTGGAGCAGGGAAACATCTAGAACATGCAGGGCAGTGGAATTCCCCAGGGACCAGGGTTGGGAACCACTCTAGTGTAAGTCTATACAGAATGTCTGTGTGTGTGTCAGCCTCTAGTGTCCAGCCTCTAGTCAACATTAACTGTATATTGACAATATATATGGCCTAAGTTGTGGTTACTTACTAGAACACTGATAACTGACAATCTGGACCTTTCCCATTTAGACTTTCTGGACCTTCTCAAACTGTTCTTGAACACCCTTGCTTAGTGTCTGGCCTCTAGCCTCTAGTATCAAGCCTCCAGTCTCTAACATCCAGCCTCTAGATTCCAAAATATTGATTTCTGCTCAAGCTACTTCCGTTTTTAGCCACCCCTATATCCCACTCTACCTCTCTCACTCACTCCCTCTCTCTTCCTCTCTTTCTCAGACACACACAAACAAGAACAAGTTCTGTCCACATCACTGACTCTGAATAGCCTGGCTCATCAGGCCCGAGGAAGAGAGAGACAGAGGAGAGAGAGAGACAAGAGAGAGAGAGGAGAGAGAGAGAGAGAGCGAGGGTGGGTGGGTGGCAAGGCCCCTTTCATCATCCCAGTCCATGGAACCGTCAACACAGACTTGTAAGGACAAGAGGATTCTGGGAGGGAGAGGGGCTCTGGGAGGAGGGGGGCTCTGCAGGGGAAGGGATGGGTGAGGAGGTAGCAAACATCTTGTTTCCTAGTACAGGTGGAGGATTAAACCATCTAGAACATCTAGACCTGCTACCATAACTGGTACCATACAATTCAGATCACCTCACCGGATAAGAACACACGCTAGCTCATACGCACACACACAACCTCTTGGCCCCTGCTCAGGTAAAAATTAAGCTGAAGCAGATTCTCAGAATACCAGCTGAGAAAGCACACACACACACGCACAGCTGCCCTGTACTGAATAACCTAGAAGGCATACACACAAAGTCGCCATGTACTGACTAACCTAGCATACACACAGACACACACACACACACACACACGCATACGCACAGTTGCCCTGTACTGAGTAACCTAGAAGCATACACACACAGTTGCCATGTACTGACTAACCTAGCACACACACACACACACACACACACACACACACACACACACACACAGCTACAGTACAGAAGGTGTGGTCAGCAGGTGGACCTTTGGAATGTGGAGCAACACACACCTGACACACCCTCTGCAAACAGTCTTTAGACCAAGGATCTGCACACACACACACACACACACACACACACACACACACACACACACACACACACACACACACACACACACACACACACACACACACACACACACACACACACTCACCCTCAGTCTCTCTCACACACACACACACACTCACACACCTCACACACTCACACACTCACACACTCACACACATTTAGTCATTTAGCAGGACGCTCTTAACCAGAGCGACTTACAGTAAGTACAGGGACATTCCCCCCGAGGCAAGTAGGGTGAAGTGCCTTGCCCAAGGACACAACGTCATTATGCACAGCCAGGAATCGAACCGGCGACCTTCTGATTACTAGCCCGATTCTCTAACCGCTCAGCCACCTGACTCCCTACATACATACCCTCAGAGTCTCTCTCTGTCACACACACTGTGACACACACACACACACACTGACACACACACACGCTGCATGTCCAAGCTTCTCCAAAGCCTTTCTCTGTCACTCACTGTGTAATAGAGCAGGGGGGTGTTTGGCTTGGAAATTACAAGGCAAGGAACACACACATGCACACACGCAGAATCTCATTTTTCTAAAGTTGTTTTTGACATCCGAGCCTCTCTCCCCCATTTCCTCTCCCCCCTACCCGCTCCTCGTTCCAGACTCCAGCGCAACTTTACCTGCTCCACACTTTACCTGACGAGCACAGAGAACATGAAATATACGCGCGCGCGTGAGCGTGTGTGAGAGAGAAAGTGTGTGTGCGTGCGTTTGAGTGTGTGTGTCACACCCACAGAGTGCCAGCTGGCTCAAGGGATGTGTGATAAAACCATAACCTACTAATATAATCTCTATCAACCTCGTTGTTTACGTATGACGTATTTCCACGTGAGCTGCTTGGTTGCCTTGGCACCGGTAAACTCCAGCGCTGCTAATCTGCGATTCGGATCTGTCTCCGTCTACTTTCTATTTATTAACCGTAAGGAGAGAACCAAACTATGTAAACTACAAAACACGATCAAATTAAATCCTACACATACGTCTCCGTGGGGTCAGGAATGTGGATGTTACATGAGACCACCTGCATCAATATGTTTTGACACTTGTCGTAAACGGCAAATTTCTGTGCCAAATCGAATTGGGATAGCTAGTGGTAGGCTACCAAATTAGCGCAAATAAACGATATGCTACAATGCATCACTGTACACTAATGAGAAAACCTACATTACGGACATCTGTAATATATACTTCTGTGACCTGAAAGCAACTGGTGAACATGCCTTTCAAGTTTAGACGTTAACCGCCAAATGAAGAATGCAGCGCGAGCCCACAGCTTGTAATCTGCCGCAGGATCTCGTGCCCTTTCCTACTGTAAACACAAGTGCTTGGCGTTGAATGGGGGGGAGGGAGGGGGGGGGGGGGCAGGGAGGGGGGGGGCAGAGAGGGGGGGGGGGGGCAGGGAGGGGGGGCGGGAGCTTCAGTAAACGGGCTTTAGAGGGAGGGGCTTTAGTAAACGTGCTAGATAAAGTGCAGGGCTGCCAACTTTTCCAAACCCCCCCCGGGGCGAGCTATCGCGAGCTTCACCACCCCCCCCCCCTCCCCAGGCGAGTTTACACGAATGTTTGCACGTCAATGATGCTTCACTCCGTTAACCTGCGCCTCGTCCGTTACTGTTTACAACGTTAGCTTGGCTACTTGTTTGGCGTTGGCTTTTCAGTGTGAGATACACAATGTGTGGCGTGAGAGCGTGAGAAATGGTTGAAATGCGTGTGTCACACGGCGAAACCGTGAGAGTTGGCAGCTCTGAAAGTGCATACTTGTAAAATAACACATTTGGGAATTGCATTAAAATCTCCTATGTGCCACACCTGTGTGTGTGTGTGTGTGTGTGTGTGTGTGTGTGTGTGTGTGTGTGTGTGTGTGTGTGCGTGCGTGTGTGTAAATCTAGGGGGAACCCCCTCAGGTTTCGCATTCTTTCTCCATCGTGTGACAACAACAACCAACATATCAATTTCCACTCACTCTAAAACCGACCCAAATACCCAGTAACACAATACTAGAGGACAGGGTAACACTGGTTTCACAACTGTCTGTGTTTTCACCAGCTGGTTACTCGAAGTATGATTAGAGCGTTGGTCAAGCACGTGCCTGCACACTGCCACACACTCACACATAGACACACACTGCCACACATGCACACACAGACACACAGACACACACTGCCACACATGCACACACAGACACACAGACACACACTGCCACACATGCACACACAGACACACAGACACACACTGCCACACATGCACACACAGACACACAGACACACACTGCCACACACTCACACATAGACACACACTGCCACACACTCACACATAGACACACACTGCCACACACTCACACATAGACACACACTGCCACACATGCACACACAGACACACAGACACACACTGCCACACACTCACACACAGACACACACACAGACACACTGCCGCACACACAGACACCACACACTCTCACACACACACACACACAGACGTCCGCCCACCAAAGACAGTGGTATAGGTAAACATGTGTATCCACTGATCCATGGATACAAGGCAGGAATGCAAGCAGAGAGGAAAATGTTACTCATTAAGAAAAACAATCCAGGTGTCAGTGTCAGATACAGCCTGTTCCTAACACTCCCACAATGCACCTCTATCTCCAGAAGGAATGTACCTGTATGGAGAGGAGGGGGAAGAAGGGAGAGGAGAGGAGGGGGGGACAGGAGGGAAGAGAGGGGAGAGGAGAGGAATGGGGGAACAGGAGGGAAGAGAGGGGACAGGAGAGGAATGGGGGAACAGGAGGGAAGAGGACAAGAGAGGAGAGGAATGGGGGAACAGGAGGGAAGAGAGGGGAGAGGAGAGGAGGGGGAAGAGGAGAGATATAGAGCATCACAAGACCACATCATCTCAAATTAACTGGATTAAGTTTGAAGCTCCTGAAGCAGGCTCAGGTAAACCTCTGCTTCCTGTCACACACACACACCAGCAGCTACTGTGTGTGTGTGTGTGGTGTGTGTGTGTGTGGTGTGTGTGTGTGTGGTGTGTGGCTTACTGTCTCAGTCAGCAGTGAAGCAGATGAGAGCCAGTTCTGACAGCTACTGATGCTGATGCTACTAACCCCTCATAGAGACATTCCACTCATACCAGCCATTGTGCTTCCCTCAAATAACCCATCCTCAACCCAGCGTTCAAAGCTGTAAGTAGCCCCCCCCCGACACACACACACACACACACACACACACACACTGGTGTAAAAAGCGAAGAAGCCTGTATTGCATGACCAGAGAGGTGAGGAACTGTCATGCCAAAAACTGTCCGGCCTGACGTCACAACGCGGCTGACGTCACAACGCGGCTGACGTCACAACGCGGCTGACGTCACAACGCGGCTGACGTCACAACGCGGCTGACATCACAACGCGGCTGACATCACAATGCGGCTGACATCACAATGCCGTTCCGATGCAAAGACGTGTCTATCACAGAGCTGGGTTTCAGTTGTGACATGCTGAAGCTGTGTTGATGAAGAACATGTTAAACTCACAGATCACAGAGACAAACAGCTGGACCAACACCAACACAAATACCTGCAGCCACTCGGAGGAGAGGGGAGGGGAGGGGAGGGAGGGGAGCGAATCTGCACTCCAACAGCTTTTAAGAGACACTCAAGAGAATGCAGATAAGAAAAGAGAGCTGTTGAGATTCAAATTCTACAGTTCCGCTGGACTCACCCAATATGAGGAGGCCCAAACACACAGCCATGACGGACCTGGATACTAGGCCTTCTGATTGGCTGCAACACAGAGGGGGGAGGGGTTAGCAGTGCATGTATACCTTCCATATTCAAAATATTACAGTGCGTTGGTGGAGTTAAAGTTGCTGTGATCGTTTGAATATCTTTTCTTTTGAGGCTTTTAACAAACAATAACCCACTCAATAGATTCTTTTTAAATTGTGTGTGTGATACATACACACACATTACTGCTGGTTGACTGGCTGGCGTTTGGACTATTTGCCTGGCTAGCTGGCTGGCTAGTTGGTCGACAGTAGTTGGCTGCCTAGCAAGCTGGTTGGTTGGCTGGCTGACCATGAGCGCATCACAACCACAACACAACCACGAGAGCATCACAACCCCACAGGAACACAGGGATCAGATAGAGTGTATGCCACTGTTATATCCCTATAGGGTTAGGGTTACCCTATAGCACTGAAACTGATAATACACAGTCTACTAATACACACGCACACTACACACACTACACCTACCATACACACATTACACGCACACTACACACACACTACACCTACCATACACACATTACACGCACACTACACACACACTACACCTACCATACACACATTACACGCACACTACACACACACTACACCTACCATACACACATTACACGCACACTTCACACACACTACACCTACCATACACACATTACACGCACACTACACACACACTACAGATACTACACTATAGTCTCTCCCTAGAGTTACCAGCTAATTAGAACATCAGTTAGAACGTAGAACCACATCAGTTAGAACGTAGAACCACATCAATTAGAACGTAGAACTAGATCATACCGACTTCCCAGATGCCCTGCAGCCAGACAGCGAACAGCCTCAGCACAGAGGGAGAGTGTCTCTGTATCCGTGTGTGTGGTGGGTGTGTGAAAGTGTGTGCCTACGGTGTGTGTGTGAAAAAAAACCTTGTAAGCGCAACTGGCTTTTGGGATGTAAAAACAGACAGCATGTGTTTGGCCAATGGGGGAAGAGTATATGTGCGCACCACTCAGCCCGCCCCCCTGCACCCGCCCCTGCGCCCCTGCCTGGTCCCCCAGCCCTCATCAGAGGGGCAGTGGTCTGAATGGACAGCCATTCTTATTCTAATTCTGCTGTCACTCTGGGAGCCACCGGCTGAAAGAGGAGGTCTCGTCTCCAGGCAGGCGGAATGCACCAAACTATTATTCTAGAGAGCGGGGGGAGTGAGGGCGAGGGTGGGAGGGAGGGAGGGAGGGAGAGAGAGAGGGAGGGAAACAGGGAGGGAGAGAGGGAGAGAGAGAGATAAAGAAAGAAAGAAAGAAAGAGAGGGAGGGGTAGAAAGGGAGGGAGAGGTGCGAGGGAGAGATCCAAGGGAGGAATAGAGAGAGGGAGGGAGGGAGGGATCAAGAGAAACAGGGAGGGAGAGAGAGAGAGAGAGAGAGAGAGAGAGAGAGAGAGAGAGAGAGAGAGAGAGAGAGAGAGGGAGGGAGGGAGGGAGGGAAGAAAGGGAGTGTGAGGTGCAAGGGAGAGAAAAAGAGAAGGAGGGAGGGGTAGAAATGGAAGGAGAGGTGTGAGGGATAGGGGATGTGTTTTCAAAACTTTGTCATGTTTTTGGAAACTTTGTCACGTTTTTTGAAACTTTGTCAAGTTTTTTGAAACTTTGTCAAACGTTTTTCCGAAACTTTGTCAAACTTTTTTTAGGATTCCTCCGTCAGGAGCAACCCTATTGTAATTGTTGGTATTATTATTAGGGTTCCTCCGGTAGGAGGGAACCTATTGTTATTGTTGGTATTCTTATTCTTATTATTATTTTTCTTCTCCTTGTGCCTCAATATCTCAAAAAGTCCCTTGTCATAAATTTTCTAATTTGGCACATTGATTCTACATCCAAGTGGGTACCCCCACACCAAATATGGGACACCTTCGACAGTAGGGGGCGCCACAGGCCACGCCCTAAAGTCCGATTTTCAAAGTGATGGCATTTACACCCCATTACTCCAATTCGTCTGAAACTTGGTGTGCATGCCTCATTTCTCATGGGGAACAAAAATGCCTCAAGGACCCATAAGGTCCACCATGATGGATTTTCCTGTACAGTGATAATTTGGGAAACCCTTCAAAATTCCTCTTCTCTTGAACCAAAGCTCCAATTGACTTGACATTTTGAACAGATATGTATCATGGATGTATTTAAAAACATTACTTAACACAGTTGAATCAAATACAAAACGGCTGAAAGGGATGTATTTATGTAAATGTCCACATTGCCTCAATATGTTTGTGTCACTAAATCAAATGTCATTTTGAATTATGGTTTTTCAAACCTAATAGGCTTTAAGGTGACACCACCCAGAAGTACCCTGCAAAGTTTCACCATATGTGAAAATATGACTGAATTACAGCTGTTTGAGCTTGGACAAAATCTGACAATGCTTGCCTTATTTTATTATGCAGTAACTGAACATGGCAAAGTCCAGATCTGGGAATGGCTCAATTGGATGAGATGTTGTGCTGGTTAACGTAGGGTTGTAGGTTCAAAACCAGTCAAAGGCCATTTTTTGGGGGGGGACAGAACGGTTTCTAGTCTTCCGGTCAATCCTCCGGTTGTAAAACATAGCAATGAATGCTTATTTGAGCCCATAACAACACTCCGATCATCTGCTTAGCGAGAGTGTGTAAACCACTGCAAAACAAGACAGGTTTACCACAGTAGCTAGCTACTTGGAGTCTATGCATTTTAGTGTCAGATTCACAACCGAGATGTGAAGTATAATGAAGTAACTTTAATGAAGTATATTGATTGTTCAAGTGGATCCCTTGCCTGTTGCACAAATTCATTTCAGTAACCTAAGCCAGGACAAATCGCCACTGATGCTAGGCATGATTTGAAATTCCCTTCCATGACAAGTTATGGCAC
>NC_090056.1:20702586-20720086 GCF_038355195.1 Osmerus mordax | reverse complement strand
AACAAGTGAGGAAAACATTGCGAGGTGACTGATCGCAAAAAACACAGCAGGACAACTAAGGTGTATCATTGAAAGTTATGTCCTCGCTCCCTGTAGGCTAATAACTGTCGTTCATTTAGGCTATATTAGTCCTGCCTTAAACCGGGCCATTTTAGGAGGGCAGTACGGACTATGATGTATATATGTTTCTCTGCTCTCAGAATCAATGCTCTACGGTCTTCCGCACCTTGCAACCAATTTAGGCGACTTCCATGCGACATTGATGAGACTTTTACAGTCTTTCAATCCAATCATTTAATTCCTGACTTTCCCAAGTTGTTGATGACCGCTGACAGCTTGGTCTCGCCCTACCTCAGATCGAACAGCGTTAAACTTGCAGGTTCAACCATACCCGTGCAGCCATGTCGAAAGAAGAAGAAACGTCCAAAATTTGTCTCACAGTTATGTCGATGTTTTTATGTAGCCTAAGAGAAATCCGGTTGAACATGGTACAGTCTAATAATTACGTATTTGTTTGCAGAGTCGACATAACTGCTTGAGCTTTGCACAGTTATTCCTTCCCAATAATCTTTCCTAGGTTACCAGGATAATTCTGCACGTTTGGATATTAATCAGTTTTTATAGACCATGCAATTCCCTGTAGAAAACCAAGCAAAGCTACAGTACAGCAAATTGAAATGTAACACTTTTAACCTCAAGTTCAACGTCGCCCGAAGCGCGGAAAGGGTGTGGCGGGTTTGCCTTACCTGGTTAGAAGTTTGCTCGCGGCGTCCCGTCCTTGTTCGCTCAGCACCGCTCAATTTAACCACCTGCGTGCGTCCTAGCACAGTTTCCACTCTCTCCAGGACAGTACAGCGAAGCACTGGCCAGGGGCGGAGTCAGGACGTTTATCAACTTACATTATCCTATAGGAACACACTCCGCCAGGTAGTGTGGAAATAGGAGGGGGGGGAAAACGATAGGCGCCACTTTTTAACCAAAGCCACGATTTACTTGGCCGACCTACAATTTCTAATTCCAAAGGACTCTCGTGTGTACGGCTCAACTTCGGTCTCTCACGCGGAGAGTGATTCTCTGGGTGTGTGTGTGTGTTTGCTGTGTGTGTGTGTGTATGCAAGTGCTCATAGCTGTGTGTTTGTGTGAATGTGTGGCCCATCAGTGATCTCTGTCTTCCTGTCTGGAGGGGGGGGGGGATCAGCATGGTTATAGGATGATGATGACAGGATGACGATGACAGGATGACGATGACAGAATGATGATGACAGGATGATGATGACAGCTTTGTCCCTGAGGTGGTTACCTGGAGCCTGGCTAATCAGGAACACACATCTCAGATTACACATGTTTGTGTGAGTACATAGATATGTGTGTGTGTGTGTGTGTATACATGTGTGTATATGTGTGTGTGTACATGTGTGTGTATATGTGTGTGTATGTGAGTGTGTTTGCAAGTGTTCAGTCTTCACCCAGGTCACACACACACACACACATTCAACACACACACCTGGTCCACCCAGGTCACACACACATACACTTTCAACACACACACCTGGTCCACCCAGGTCACACACACATACACATTCAACACACACACCTGGTCCACCCAGGTCACACACACATACACTTTCAACACACACACCTGGTCCACCCAGGTCACACACACACATTCAACACACCCAAACACACAAACACATACACACATGCAGACACACATTCAGCACATGCAAACACACACACAAGTCTTGCTTGGTTTATACTTTGAAAGCTAATTCTGGTTGCCGTTGCCTCAATGAATAACCCTGATTCTGATTCACACACTGATGGATGACAAAATTATATTTTGTGGTTTTATGTACTTTTAATAACAAACCCTACCAGAGTGGTGTCAGTCAGATATCAAACGGCTAAACATAATGATAAAACAGGAAGCTCAACTCAAGCAGTCTAACAGAGCTAGAAGTAGCCTACTCAACACAACGTCCATCTACGTACTGATCAGATGCTGCCCTCTGCTGGACAACAGCATACATTACATGCTGGGGGAGGGGGGGAGCGCTGAGAGGCTCGGAAGGAGAGGCTGAGAGGCTGGGAGGGGGAGGCTGGGAGGGGGAGGGCTGAGAGTTGGAGGCTGAAAGGCTGGGAGGGGGAGGCTGGGAGGGGGAGGCTGAAAGGCTGGGAGGGGAAGGCTGGGAGGGGGAAGCTGGGAGGGGGAAGCTGGGAGAAGGAGGCTGAAAGGCTGGGAGGGGGAGGCTGGGAGGGGGGGAGGCTGAGAGGCTGGGAGGGGGGAGGCTGAAAGGAGGAAGCTGAAAGGCTGGGAGGGGGAGGCTGGGAGGCTGAGAGGCTGGGAGGGGGAGGGGCTGAGAGGCTGGGAGGGGGAGGGCTGAGAGGGGGAGGCTGGGAGGGGGAGGCTGGGAGGGGGAGGCTGAGAGGCTGGGAGGGGGAGGGCTGAGAGGGGGAGGCTGGGAGGGGGAGGCTGAGAGGCTGGGAGGGGGAGGGCTGAGAGGGGGAGGGTTAAGAGGCTGGGAGGGGGAGGGCTGAGAGGGGAGGCTGGGAGGGGGAGGGCTGAGAGGCTGGAGGGGGAGGCTGGGAGGGGGAGGGCTGAGAGGGGAGGCTGGGAGGGGGAGGCTGGGAGGGGGAGGGCTGAGAGGGAGGCTGGGAGGGGGAGGCTGAGAGGCTGGGAGGGGGAGGCTGGGAGGGGGAGGCTGGGAGGGGGAGGGCTGAGAGGGGAGGCTGGGAGGGGGAGGGCTGAGAGGCTGGGAGGGGGAGGCTTGGAGGGCTGAGAGGGGGAGGCTGAGAGGGGGAGGCTGGGAGGGGGAGGCTGAGAAGCTGGGAGGGGGAGGGCTGAGAGGCTGGGAGGGGGAGGGGCTGAGAGGGGGAGGCTGGGAGGCTGAGAGGCTGGGAGGGGGAGGGCTGAGAGGGGGAGGCTGGGAGGGGAGGGTTAAGAGGCTGGGAGGGGGAGGCTGAGAGGCTGGGAGGGGGAGGGCTGAGAGGGGGAGGTTGGGAGGGGAGGGTTAAGAGGCTGGAGGGGGAGGCTGAGAGGCTGGGAGGGGGAGGGCTGGGAGGGGGAGGCTGGGAGGGGGAGGCTGAGAGGCTGGGAGGGGGAGGCTGAGAGGCTGGGAGGGGGAGGCTGGGCCAGAATCTGGGCAGAAAAAGCCTGGTGTGTCTGTGCCAGCTGGAACATCACCCTGACCCCTGCGAAGTGCCGTAGGTGACCCCGCTCTCTCTGTCTGTCCCAATCTGAACACGTCCACTTCCACCTGGGGGCAGAGACAAGAGATGTGAGTATGAGTGTGTGTATAGTGTGTGTGTGTGTGAGTGTGTGTGTGTGTGTGTTTACCAGTCTGGTGTCCTGTGTCTCCAGTCCTGTCCTCCTGTTGGCTGAGTCTCTGAGAGCCTCCCACAGCCCCACTGCACTCACCTGGTCTGACACAGCAACACGTCACCATGACTACCAGCACGGTAACACGTCACCATGACTACCAGCACGGTAACACGTCACCATGACTACAGTACTGTGCTCTACCTGCCTACCATGCATAACTTATACATTGTCATAGAAACAATGTTTTCTTCATGTTCATAAAGAAAATGGCTCAGTGGTAACAGGCAGGGAGAGAATTTGTTATTATTGTTCTACTGTGAGTCAGCTTAGCTCAACATTAGATGCTCATGTTCAAAAATGACTTGTTTTTATGAGTCCTGATTGGGTTTAAATGTGAGCCTTGGTAACTAAGTTTCAATTAAACGCGTCTTTGAACTTGAAGGATTATTACACCCCAGGATGACTTGTGTTATTGCCTCGCTGAGGGACACACGGTTACAGCTGATTGGCTTTTCACCATGGAGACGGCAGCTTTAACAACACCAGAACAAGCAACATCACTAGTGTCCAGGGCCCTATATCATGGAAACAAGAAATAAACCCTCACAATCATGTTTTTAAATATTATAACTCCCCCAGAGCTGTGATTTAGGACCTCACTAGACAGGCTGGCTTACACAGGATGAGGGAACAGATCCAGCTGTGATTGTAGTTGTTGTGATGGTCAGAGAGCAATAAGCAGTTTCCTGCAGTGCTGAGTTGTAAAGATCAGAAGTTCAAAAGGAACGCACCCCTGCCAGCTTTCTAAGAGGTTAGGGGAGGTGTGGTGGTTATAGGTGCATTTGTTTTCTACCTCCCATATGTTCCACCAGTCGAGTGTACCAGGAGGGGGGGTGGGCGGCCGTGCTCACAGAGGGCTGGAGGAAGGATCCAGCTGTATGTTCAGCAGAGAGCCTGCACACACACGCACACACGCACACACACACACACACACATGCACACGCACACACACACACACACACACATGCACACGCACACACACACGCACACTCACACACACACACGCACATGCACACGCACACACACACACACATGCACACACACACACATATACATACATGCACACTCACACACAGGGAGATAAACAGCTGCTCAAACAAATATACATATGAACACATACACACAGACACATACATACATACACAAATAGTTCAGGAGTCTACCTGCAGTACACCGGAAGGCATATTACTTTTAACAAACTATTGTTAATCAATGAGTCATTTTTAAGCAATGTTGTTACCATTACACACAGGAGAACTGACCCAGACTACACACCAAATATATGTACACAATATGTACCTGTGCAAGTATTGGCAGTAGTCAAACTCTGGTTCTGGTTCTGGTCCTGGTTCCAGTCCCGGTCTTGGTTCTAGTCCTGGGTCTCCTCCTGGCCTTGGTTCTAGTCCTGGTTCTAGTCTGTTTGATGGTTCCTCCATGTTGATATCAGGGTTTTGTGCCAAAATTTGTTCCAGCACCTGATCTGTGTCTGCCTCTCCTCTCCTCACCTGTCCTCTCCTCACCTGGTGAATTGTCTCTTCTCCTCATCTGTCCTCTGCTCACCTGGTGAACTGTCTCCTCTCCTCACCTGGTGAACTGTCTCCTCTCCTCACCTGGTGAACTGTCTCCTCTCCTCACCTGTCCTCTCCTCACCTCACCTTGTGAACTGTCTCCTCTCGTCACCTGTCCTCTCCTCACCTCACCTGGTGAACTGTCTCCTCTCCTCACCTGTCCTCTCCTCACCTGGTGAACTGTCTCCTCTCCTCCCTCCAGCTACATTCAACCTGGTCTACTCAGGGGACTGGTTGCCAGGGCTGGTTGCCAGGCAGCACGGGGCACCTGGTTCACCATGACGGAGGTTGAGAAAAAAGCTGCTAGATTTCCCTTCTCTCTCTCTCTCTCTCTCTCTCTCTCTCTCATCTCTCTCTCTCTCTCTCTCTCTCTCTCTCTCTCTCTCTCTCTCTCTCTCTCTCTTTCTCTCTCCCTGTCTCTGTCTCTTTATCTCTCTATCTGTCTCTCTCTCCTAATAATGGACCCAAACCCAACTCGCCCCAACTCGCCCTTGTTAATTCAAGCGAGTTAATTAGTGAAAGAATAACAGAAAAGCAGAGAGGACAGGTGAATGCTTCTGCCTTTATAAGGTTACCATAGAAACCACACGCTGCCTTCACCTGTGACCTTTCTGTTTACCTGTCCAGGTGTGTCCCTGTGTATAGTATTATAGTATAGTATTATAGTATTATAGTTTTATAGTATTATAGTATAGTATTATAGTATAGTATTGTAGTATAGTATAGTATAGTATAGTATAGTATAGTATAGTATTGTATAGTATTGTATAATATTGGTTAGAATTATTTAGATACTGTTGTATATTTTCTACATTTATATTTAAAACTTTTAAATGTTTAGCGTCTACTCTTTCCTGCCATAGTACATTTCTTGTTTGTGCAAACTTGGCAAATAAAGCTGATTGAGATTCTGAATCAGCTTGAGATTCTGAATCATCTTGATAATCCTTCCTGACTAGGGCGACGAGACACATGGCAGCCTTGAGGAGGTGAGGAGGACTCATTAGTCATTTATTTTATTTTATTGTGGTGTTGTTGTTTTGTTACTTTGATGTGTTTTCAATGTATGTCTGTGTGTTCTGTACCACAAATTGCCTCTCGGAGGACATTAGAGTTTTCTAAATCTACGTTATTGTGTCACAGAAGTACCAACCCAGCCTGTGTAAACGCTGGTCTCTCTGTTCTCAGACCACAGAGTTATTGGGTGTGCTTTGACTGCAGCCTTCATCATCCCCCTCAAACTGCAGCCTTCATCATCCCCCTCAAACTGCAGCCTTCATCACCCCCCTCAAATTGCAGCCTTCATCATTCCCCTCAAACTGCAGCCTTCATCATCCCCCTCAAACTGCAGCCTTCATCATCCCCCCTCAAACTGCAGCCTTCATCATCCCCCTCAAACTGCAGCCTTCATCATTCCCCTCAAACTGCAGCCTTCATCATCCCCCTCAAACTGCAGCCTTCATCATCCCCCTCAAACTGCAGCCTTCATCATCCCCCTCAAACTGCAGCCTTCATCATCCCCCTCAAACTGCAGCCTTCATCATTCCCCTCAAACTGCAGCCTTCATCATCCCCCTCAAACTGCAGCCTTCATCATTCCCTTCACACTGTTCAGTTCATCATATTAAATTAACCAGGTGTCTTTAGGAACATTCAGGGACCTTGTTCTCCTTCAAATACACAAGGTGTATATTTCCTCCCTCTCCTCTCCCTTCTTCCTCCCTTCCCTTTCTCCTCCCTCTCCCACCTATCTTCTCCTCCTCCTCCAAAGCAAGATAGAAGGTCCAAATCACCCTGTATCTCATGATCTGCATTCAAATGCTCTAACCACTGAGCTACACCCACCCCTGTAGATAGTGGCTTTCATCAGATGTTTTCTACGTGGTTCTCACACAGTAACTAATCTGTTCTGTGTTATTGCAGGAAGGACTGGATTACTAAATCAGATGAGAAACCATAAGGCTTGCATTTACATGTCTTCATTTAGCAGACGCTTTTATCCAAAGCGACTTCCAAGAGACAGCTTTACAAAAGTGCATATGTCACTGATCATAAACAACGAGATAGCCCCAAAAACATTGTGGGTAGCCAAAACATGAAGCATACATTGTGAAAAGCAAATAAGTGCCAATGGGAAGAAACATAAGAGCATGTAGTTAAAAAAGTTACAATTAAACAATATGAACCTCAAAAGTGCAAGAGTTTACCTGTATAAAAGCAAGCAAAAATAATATAATTCACAGCGAGTACAAGAAGTTAAATCAGTTACAACTAACCAACAAGAGCAACAAGCCCCTCATTAAGAGACGTTGTTTTCCTGGAGGAAACAAACATCAGGGCCGTGATGGGAAGCTAGTAGGCTTCAGCATGGATTTATGATTAATCAGCAAGGTGTGTCATCTATGTATTGATCATAAAGGTATATGTGTAGAATCAACTGTTTATATTTATTAGAAATGTATTTGTATTGATCAGATTAGTTAATTAGGGACTCTTCAAACTCAGACTCCTCCCACTCCCCAGACTCCTCCCACACAAACTCCTCCTACTCTCAGACTCCTCTTATGCAGACTCCTCCCACTCCTAACTCCTTCCACCCATATAACTCCTCCCTCCCCCCCCTACTTGATCCCGGCCACCATGTGGATCCACCACATGGCCTGCACAGTCCAGCCCTTCTCCTCACACAGGGCGACCTGGCGCAGGAAGTGTCTGCGGGCGTCCTCCTCGCTGCCCTCCTCAAGCAGCGCCCCCCGCAGGTAGTCCACGTCGCTGGCGGCGCTGAGCTCTGGGATGCCCGTCAGCAGCATGAGGGAGAACAGCGTGACCAGCAGACGACTGTGGGAGCGCAAGGACAGGTAGGCCTGCATGCAGGTGTCCTGGGAGAACACACACACATAGACACACACACATACACACACATAGACACACACACATACACACACATAGAAACACACGCATACACACACATAGACACACACACATACACACACATAGACACACACGCATACACACACATAGACACACACACACATACACACACATAGAAACACACGCATACACACACATAGACACACACGCATACACACACATAGACACACACACATACACACACAGATGTGAAGCATTTAGACGCGGGCTGCGTCTAAACTCACACACACACACTAATGCAGTTTGAGGTAAAAAATGTATAAATAAATAAACAAGAAGAGATTTTATTGGACACCAGCACAGGACCTCCTACCTTGAACCTATCAAAGTTGAGGCTAAAGCCACCTTTGACCTTTCCCATCAGATACAGGAAGTCAGGCGTTAGAACGAAGGGAACACGCTCTCGGTTAACGCCAAGGAAACGCTTCCTGTTTCCCAGGATGTGACCAAAGTCAATGTGGAACAGGTTCCCTTGGAAACAGAAAAGCACCCAGTTGTAAAAGTGACATAAAGACAGAAATGTTCAGAAAGACAGAAATATTATTTGTAACCCTGCCCTGCCCTGCCCCTGCCCTCCTGTTGTCCTACCCTGGTCTGTGATCATGATGTTGTCGTTGTGGCGGTCCCCAATGCCCAGGACATAGGTCGCCACACAGTAGCCTGCACACGAGTTGACAAAGCGCTCCATCGCCTGGTAGTGCTGGAGCAGGAAGAGGAAGGGGGAGGGAGAGGAAGGAGGAGGGAGAGGAAGGGAGGAGGGAGAGGAAGAGGAAGGAAGAGGAAGGGGGAGGGAGAGGAAGGAGGAGGGGGAGAAAGGAGGAGGGAGAGGGAAGAGGAAGGAAGAGGAAGGAGGAGGGAGAGGAAGGAGGAGGGAGAGGAAGGAGGGGGGAGAGGAAGGGGGAGGGAGAGGAAGGAGGAGGGAGAGGAAGGAGGGGGGAGATGTAGAGGAAGGAAGAGGGAGAGGGAGAGGAAGGAGGAGGGAGAGGTAGAGGAAGGAGGAGGGGAGAGGAAGGAGGAGGGAGAGGAAGAGGAAGGAGGAGGGAGAGGAGAAGGATTTTGATCCATGCACCAGTTCAGATGCACACACACAAGAACTAGCTTGACGTCTCTATTTATTCACACATGTCCCGTGTTTCATGTTTGAGAGTGAGAGTGTGTTTCTTACGATCTCCTGCAGGGGGCACTTCTCTCTCAGCCAGTTACAGAGAGCGTCGTTCCTGAACGCTCCTGATGTTCCCCCCTGGCTCCTCTGAACTGCAGCTATGGTCACTGCGTCCCGCACAATCTCTATCATACCTGCACACACACAAACACACACAAACACACACACATACACTCTCACACACACACACATACACATACACACACATACACACACACAGCTCAGGATCAGTCTACCTCCCTCCCCCCCCTCCATCACCTCTTTCCTCCCCCCCTCCCTGCCCCCTGCCCCCCGCCCCCCCCCCCCCCCCCTACCTGTGTTGAGTCCTGTGGAGATGCAGCCATAAGGTACAAGATTGAGGTCCAGAGATTTGTGTTGCCATATAGAATCCATCACGACCAGTGTCTGAGGACCAGGAAGACATCTTCCTCATCATCCTCATCCACACTGTCTCCATCCCCATCATCATCACTACCATCATTTCCATCCCCATCATCATCACTACCATCATCTCCATCACCAACACTACCATCATCTCCATCACCATCATCATCATCACTACCATCATCTCCATCCCCATCATCATCATCATCACTACCATCATCTCCATCACCATCATCATCATCACTACCATCATCTCCATCACCATCATCATCACTACCATCATCTCCATCACCATCATCATCACTACCATCATCTCCATCACCACCATCATCATCACTACCATCATCTCCATCACCATCATCATCACTACCATCATCTCCATCACCATCACTACCATCATCTCCATCACCATCATCATCACTACCATCATCTCCATCACTACCATCATCTCCATCACCATCATCATCACTACCATCATCTCCATCACCATCACTACCATTATCACCATCATCTCCATCACCATCACTACCATCATCTCCATCACCATCATCATCACTACCATCACCATCATAATCATCACCACCATTATCACAGAATTGCTGAAATGATGCTGCTGAAGGTGATGAAGATGGTCTCTGACCTGCAGCACCAGCATGTCCTGCCTCAGGTCGTCTCCCTCCTTGAAGATGATCCCCACAGTAGGGAGGGGGGGGGCCGTGGTTGGGGGCGGGGCGGAACTCCAACCACAGAGGCTTCTTTTTGGAAGCCATCACCTTACATTTGTCCAGCTGGGAGGGTCAAGGATCACAGGGTCAGGGGTCAAGTTTCCGGCGTCAAACACACAATCACACACGCAAACACACACATACAATCCCACTATCACCAAGGTGTCATGTCGAGCTCACCAGTATGGTCCCAGCCGTGACCCGGGGGTCAAAGGGCACCAGGAAGCTGGGCGGCAGGTTGCATTTCCTCAGGAGGTCCTGCAGGGTGGTCGCAGCTGGGAACCAGGAGAGAACCAGGAGAGAACCATGAGAGAACCAGGAGAGAACCAGGAGAGAACCAGGAGGGAGCCAGGAGAGAACCAGGAGAGAACCATGAGAGAACCAGGAGAGAACCAGGAGAGAACCAGGAGAGAGCCAGGAGAGAGCCAGGAGAGAACCAGGAGAGAACCAGGAGAGAACCAGGAGAGAACCAGGAGGGAACCAGGAGAGAACCATGAGAGAACCATCTAGTCCTGATCAAGTCCTAGACTGGCCTAGACTAGTCTTGTCTAGTCTCATTGTAGTCCAGTCTAGCCTAGCCTAGTTCCATCCTAGTCCAGTGTAGTCTAGTTTTGTCTAGTCCAGTACCAGTCTAGTGTAGTGTACTTCCTGTAGTGTACTTCCTGTAATATTCTTCCTGTAGTGTACTTCCTGTAGTGTACTTCCTGTAGTGTACTTCCTGTAATGTACTTTCTGTAGTGTACTTCCTGTAGTGTACTTCCTGTACCAATAAGATGAGAGCTCTACCAGTTGGCGGGAGGTCAGTCTTGTCTGGGTACAGTCTCCTGATGGTGCCGGCCACTTCCTGCAACGCCTCCACAACCTGCACCTGGGGAGAGGGAGAGAGAGAGAGAGAGAGAGTGAGAGAGAGAGAAAGAGAGAGAGAGAGAGAGAGAGAGAGAGAGAGAGAGAGAGAGAGAGAGAGAGAGAGTGAGAGAGAGAGAGAGAGAGAGAGAGAGAGAGAGATGGACAGGTATACAGACAGACAGGTATACAGACAGACAGACAGACAGACAGACAAGCAGTCAGACAGACAGACGGGCAGACCTGGCGTGTGAAGCTGTCCAGCGTGGCCTGCCCACAGCCCAGCAGGTAAGCCTCCAGCACCAGCGCCATCCGCTGGCGGAAGAAGGGACAGCCAGCCACCTCACTGCGCATGTACCAGAAGAAGAAATGTCCGATTCTCTTGCTCTGGAGACGGGGGAGGATGGATGTGATTGGTTTGATTGTTTGTTTGGGTAATTGATTATTTGCCTTATCAATATATTGATGGATTGATTTACATTTATATTTGACTTTTTATTCATTTATCCAAAGCAACGTACTTATAGTGCATATAGAATGTACAGTAGCAGATCAAGGATCAGAAGTGCACAGTTCTATAGTATTTCGGTGGTCAGAGAAAACGTATATTTACTAGCCACATCCCGAATTAACCAATTCTCTGGTACTAGGCGTGGGGAACAGGAAATAATACTACAGTGCAACAATAACATCCCAACTGATTAAACACAGGTAGTTGAACTGCAGCAGTAATTGGATGGTTGAATCATTCAGCTACTCAGTCATTGATTCATCTGTGAGATGTAGATGTGTTTTCAGTGGTTATATGTTCACAACAGGATGCAAGTGGTGAGGAATCAGAGATGACTCACCCTCAGAGCTCGCTGGACCAGGAACGTGGCCAGGAAGCTGTCATGGAATGGTTCCACCTTCAGGGTCTGGAGGGGAAGGAGGAGGGGGGAGGGAGGGAGGGGAGGGGGGGGTAGGGGGGGGAATGTGAAAAACAGATTCACAAAATAATTTAAAACACTAAATAGTTGATATATAGACAGATAAATAGACAGAGGAACAGACAGGCAGACAGGCAGACAGACAAACAGGCAGACAGGCAGACAGACAGGCAGACAGACAGACAGACAGGCAGACAGGCAGACATGTCCCACCTGGACCAGCTGTAGCAGGAACTGCATCAGCTCATCGTTGCTCAGTGTCTCCAGCCTCCTCACGGCCAGACACCTCACCCTCTCGTCAGGGAACTCCACGCTGAGAAGCTCCAGGGCCACTGATAGGTCCAGCTCTGAAGCTTCCAGCTGACCCAGCAGCCAATGGATGTCCTGCACAGTGTTGGGCTCGAGCCAATCAATTCGTCGCAGGTACTGAGGAAGGTTGGAGGTGTAGAGAATGCTCTTCTCTCGGAACTTGCGCATGCCTGATTGGTCAGCAGGGGGAGCGAGGTTGGTTTGTTAACGGGGGGCGGGGCGTGGAGGAGAGGGGGGAGGTCAAGGGGGAGGAGGGGGAGAGGAGATGGCTTGGGTTGGGTGAGGTGGGAGAGAAGACAGGAGAGGAAAGGGATGAAGGAGGGGGAACAGAGTCTGAGGAGCAAGGGGAGAGGGAGGAGGCGGGGGAGGAGGAGGGGGGAGGAAACAGTGAAAGATGCTGCATTGTAGGTGTCGGGTGAGAGTTCTGGGTCTGGGGGAGACAGCTGGATGGTGTAGGGGTAGAGGATGGGGTGAGGATGGGTTGGATGAGGGTGGAGGGGGGAGTGTTGGAGGAGGAAGATGGAGGGTGGGGTGAAGATGATCGAGAGGGAGGGCGGGGTGAAGATGATCGAGAGGGAGGGCGGGGTGAGGAGGGGGGAGGCGGTGGTCCCTCCCCAGTAGAGCCCAGACTCTGAGGGAGAACCACAGGGGAAGCTGTACCGGTCCAGTAAGAAGCTGACGGCCATGGCAGCAGCTATGTCAGGGTTGGTGGCGCAGGGAGAGCTTGTCTGTCTGCTGGGCGAAGGCCTCATCCTCTGGCTCGGGATATGGCCACATGTGCAGCGTGTGTGGCCCCTGGCTCAGGATGGGACCTGGACACGGAACATAGCCATAATAAGATCATGCTAAGGTCATGCTAAGGTCATGCTAAGGTCATGCTGAGGTCCTACTGAGGTGGCCTGCTGAGGTGACCCAGACCAGAACCAGAACCGGACCGAAACCCAGACATATAACCAAAACCAGAATCAAAACCAGACCCATACCAAGATCCAGAACCAGACCCAGAACCGGACCTGGGAAGGAATCACACCAGACCAGACCCAGAACATGACACGGACCTGACCCAGTGCCAGTCCCAGTCCAAGACCAGTAACCCCACTGACCTGTGGTCTATGAGGAGCAGGTTGACAAAGTAGAGCACCTTGGCCTTTCCCTTCTGTAGCTCTGGTGCTTTCCCAGACAGCGATGCCCGGTGATCCTCGGCAGGGCAAGCCACGATGGTGATCCCCAGCTTGGCCCCGCGAGGCAGCTTGCTCAGTAACACTTCCATCTCCAGCCACTCGTTCCACAGCACTTCATCAGCGAAGGGCTTGGGGGCGGAGCTCACGGAGGCCAGCACCTCGCTGCCATACAGCAGGCTCACCTCCACCAGCACGGAGGCCGGGGGCTTGGCGGGCGGCTGGGGGCACGTCGAAGCCCAGGAGCTTCACCCTGAACCTGCGCTTGCAGTCCACAGGGAGATCATGAGGATCTGGGCCACGTCTTTGTTGTCCAGACTCAGGTCCTGGTGGGAGCTGGACTGGCCAGTGAAGCCGTCCACCAGCGGTTGGTCCTCGCCCGGCACAGCCTCCAGAGAGAGCTGCGTCAGAGGGACCACCAGGAGGTGGATCTCCAGGGAGGTCTTCAGACAGTGCCGCACCCACAGGAAGTTGTGGAGAGGGGTGGTGTCCCCGGACAGGAAGTCCTCCCTGCCAGACACCTGCAGCACCACCCCCCTCGTCCTCCCAGGGGGACCCCGAGATCCTCCATCACCCTGCGGAACACGGTGGTGAGGCCGGCGGGCGTGGTGCTCGCCGGGACCCTGACGGTGAAGCTCACCTTGCTGTGGTGGAGCGTGATCGGGATCTTCCTGTCGACGTAGATCCGCAGCTCTCGCGGAAGCGGAACCGAGCTGGTCCAGGGTTCCGTGGCATGAGCGACGTTGTCACGCCGACGCAGCTCCTGGCGCCGTGGCGACGCCAGCTTCCTGCGGGTGAAGCTGAGCTCCCCGAGGCGATTGGGCGGCGTCGAATCCAGGTCGTAGCCAATCAGATTGACGAGGGCCTGCCGCTGGCTCCCGCCTCTCCTCCGTGTCTGGCGCCGGGGGGTGGAGCCACGACGATCCGGGCCGTGAGGCGCCCGGAGGGGTCACGTGACCAGGGCACGCCCAGAGTCCGCAGCACCTGCAGAGGAGGAGGCAACATTATTTGAACCCTGTACTGAAGTCTTTAAGATGTTATTACTGCACTGTATCTAAGTTGTTGAGATGTAGTTGTTGTCATTGTTCACCATACATTCATAAGCTAGCTACTGTGGTCAAGATGTCATTATAGCGCTGCAGGATACCTTTTTTTGTTCAATGGTCTGTGAGAACGACCATTCATTTAAATCAGGTTTTCTAGAGCAGGGAAATATCTAAAACGTACAGGCCAGTGGACCCTGACGACCAGGGGTGAGTGGACCCTGACGACCAGGGGTGAACACCCTTGAAATAGAGCATAAACCACCAAATGAACAAAAACATGTGAAGCAAAGCACCTGGCAGTCGTCGTAGATCTCGTACCAGTCTCCGTGGTGGCGGTAGAGGAGCAGGACTCGAGCGGGGTCGAGCAGGGCCAGAGGGTGCGGAGGGGAGCTCAGCTGCGTGGTGTGCATGCACAGACACACACGCAGCTGGTGCACGTTGTACTGGGCGGGGAGGCACACACGCAGTGGCTCCTCCCCCTCGCTCCAGCCCGGGGCGCAGCGGAACTCGCACAAGAAAACCAGGCTGTTCTCAGACCAGCCGGGAATGCAGGCCTCGGATCCAAACTGAGAGAGGCGTCTCCCGGTGTACTGATCCAGGGCCAGATCTGCATCCATGCTGTGTGTCTGCAAGATCAGAATCAGAATGGGATTTATTCGCCATGAAGGTTTGCACAGACAAGGAATTTGCTTTGGCAGGAAGGTGCATACAATTAACACCTAAAATTTGAATATGTGGACTATCTATACTAAGGGTACATAAACTAGCAGTACTAAGTGGAATTAGAATTAAATTAAATATACAATAAAATAAAATATAAGTTGCCGTAATTTACAATATAAAAATACAAAAATACAAATATTACAAAAAATACAAATGTACAAGATACAATTTTGTAATGCAATGCAAAAAGCAGTGTGTTTTAAGCAGGAAGTCATTAGAGTCAGTGTGGTCCCTTGGCCATGTTGAAGAGGCCAACAGCGGAAGGGAAGAAACTGTTTTTGTGGCGTGAGGTATTGGTCCTGATGGACCGCAGCCTTCTGCCGGAGGGAGTGACTGAAACAGGGAGTGTCCAGGTGGGAGGAGTCGGCTACAGAGATGGGGAACAGGAGAGGAGAGACAGGTGAAGAGAGAGCAGAGGAGAGAGAGACAGGTGAAGAGAGAGCAGAGGAGAGGTGAGACAGGTGAAGAGAGAGCAGAGGAGAGGTGAGACAGGTGAAGAGAGAGCAGAGGAGAGGAGAGACAAGTGAAGAGAGAGCAGAGGAGAGGAGAGACAGGTGAAGAGAGAGCAGAGGAGAGACAGGTGAAGAGAGAGCAAAGGAGAGGAGAGACAGGTGAAGAGAGAGCAGAGGAGAGGAGAGACAGGTGAAGAGAGAGCAGAGGAGAGGAGAGACAAGTGAAGAGAGAGCAGAGGAGAGGAGAGACAAGTGAAGAGAGAGCAGAGGAGAGGAGAGACAAGTGAAGAGAGAGCAGAGGAGAGGAGAGACAGGTGAAGAGAGAGCAGAGGAGAGACAGGTGAAGAGAGAGCAGAGGAGAGGAGAGACAAGTGAAGAGAGAGCAGAGGAGAGGAGAGACAAGTGAAGAGAGAGCAGAGGAGAGGAGAGACAAGTGAAGAGAGAGCAGAGGAGAGGAGAGACAGGTGAAGAGAGAGCAGAGGAGCGGAGAGACAGGTGAAGAGAGAGCAGAGGAGAGGAGAGACAAGTGAAGAGAGAGCAGAGGAGAGGAGAGGTGAAGTTAATGTCTCCCTGGTTGTTTCCTTTGAGGGACAGTGGGGGGTGGAACCTGGAGGCAGTCGGTTGTTAACTACACCTGGGCTAGTCCTGTTTAAGCTGCCTGCCTAATTGAGTGCCCCCCTCTCTTTGTTTACCCTTTGTGGAAAAAAGGGTAAACAAAGTCCACGTGCCTTTATGTAAGGGTCCAAGAGCCAGTAGTGACACTATTTACAAGATTAATTTAAACCATTCCCCTTAAACAATGATCCACATAGAAGAGCTGTTTGTGAAGAGTTATAAAGCTGTTTGTGAACAATTAGAAAGCTGTTTGTGAAGAGTTATAAAGCTGTTTGTGAACAATTAGAAAGCTGTTTGTGAAGAGTTAAAACGCTGTTTGTGAAGAGTTAGAAAGCTGTTTGTGAAGAGTTAGAAAGCTGTTTGTGAAGAGTTAGAAAGCTGTTTGTGAAGAGTTAGAAAGCTGTTTGTGAAGAGTTAAAAAGCTCTGTTTCAATGGCAAAAGAAAACACTAACGTGATAAGTTAAAAACAGAAAACAACCGTTTTCTGTGTTGACTTACCTTTTGTGAAGAGCCTCAAAAGAAGGTGAATTCAAACAACCAAACAGGGTGCACATACAAGGTGTTTACAGTAACCCCGAAGTCTCACCTGAGCAGGTGTGGGGTCAGGTGCTGTCTCTGACTGAAAACGCTGAGCTCTCCTTCCCCTTTGACTGTGTTGACTCACAGGTTGTTCCTCATTCCTGAGGCGACGCTTTTCAGCTCCAGGGTTGGTTGGCGTCCAGATTAGAGGAAGTGTTGTGTTCCACTTTGAGCTCTGCTGCAGTTGACGTTCCCCGATAAACAGGTTGCTGTCAGAGCTTTTTTAAAGAGACAGATGGTTGTTGTCTAATAGATGTGATTGTGTGCTATGAATGCACGTGCCATCTATACATTTTTGAAAGACATTCAAAGGATAGCGGTGGTACAGTGTAATGGTTTATTAAATGCCATCTACACGTAAGTGGAATGCTAAACTGACTGTGTAGGAGGGGGAGGGGGAGGGGGGAGGGGGAGGGGGAGAAGGAAGAGGAGGAAGATGAGGAAGATGAGGAGGAGGTAGGAGGAGAACAGCTAGAAGCAGAGTGTCTAGTGAAAGCTCAGGATCGAATTACGTAAAAAGTAAATCAGTGGATAAAAGTGTTTTGACAATAAAGCAGGTTCAGTTGCAGGTTCAGTTAAACTGGGTGAGACGTTGTGTCCTTGGGCAAGGCACTTCACCCTACTTGCCTCGAGGGAATGTCCCTGTACTTAATGTAAGTCACTCTGGATAAGAG
>NC_090056.1:20699248-20702386 GCF_038355195.1 Osmerus mordax | reverse complement strand
CACCCCCCCTCTCACCCCCTCTCAGAGTGAGAGACTGAATTCAGACAGAAAATACACACATACCTTCTTCCCCTTAACACTTACATACCTGTTAATGTCTGTTTGCATGAGTCTGTCAAATGTTAACATGTTGTTTTAACTGCACATCTGGAGTATGGGGAAACACACCATTTCAATCGTCTTGTTGCTGGTCTGATTGACAATAAAGTTCACTTTGACTTTGATACACACACACACATACACACACACACACACATACACACACACACACACACACACAGCCAGCTTGTGATGATTGGCAGTCAAGATCAGAGAGACTGGGCCTTGGAATATTTCCATTTGCAAAGCCAATGAAACTAAGCAGAGATGGGATTATAGAAGGAAACTTGAGAGGGTGTGGAGGGAGAGAGAGAGGAGGGAGAGAGAGAGGAGGGAGATTAGTGCCCTGACAAGGTCACTGCTTGTATCCTGACATCACCCAGGGATTAGATAGACAAACATGGAGAGAGAGACAGAGACAGAAAGAGAGACAGAGAGAGAGACAGAGAGAGAGACAGAGAGAGAGAGACAGGAGAGAGAGATAGAGAGAGAGACAGAAATATCTTTCATTGTGTAGTAGCAGGTTAGTAAAACCTTATCACTGATATGCCTTTTATGAGACTCTTTATAGAGTTGGGTGTCGAGACTGCTTGTCAATGTTCATGTAGTCATTTTGATTTCCTAACTGTGGTGTGTGTCTGATGTGTGTATGTGTGTGTAAAGAAAGGAAGGGTAATTGATTGGGTGGTGGTGGTGTGGGAGGAGGGGAACTCATTTTCACTCAGATCCAGTTACACATCACACACACATCACACACACACACACAACACTGGCTCAAGGACAGAAGACAGCAGGACAGACAGGGAGATTAGATAACTGAAGCTTGTGGGGGGCATGTGTGTGTGTATGTGTGTGTGTATCTGGGAGTCTGTGTGTGAGTGTGTATCTGGGAGTGTGTGTGTGAGTGAGCGTGTATCTGGGAGTGTGTGTGTGTGTCTGGGTGTGTGTGTGTGAGTGTGTATCTGGCAGTGTGTGTGTGTATCTGGGAGTGTGTGTGTGTATCTGGGAGTGTGTGTGTGTGTGTGTATCTGGGAGTGTGTGTGTGTATCTGGGAGTGTGTGTGTGTATCTGGGAGTGTGTGTGTATCTGGGAGTGTATGTGTATCTGTGGCAGGCTGTCGATCCTTGTCTCCAGACTGGATGTTTGGATTATAAATGTCATTGAGGCTTCTGGAGACCTGGAGAGCTTCCACACATGAGGGGGGCACGGGGAAAACCACACGTGATTGGCCGGCGCTTGCTGGGACGAGGGGCATGTCGCCCAATCCTGGTGATTTTCCGAGGATGAGTTTGGGATGAGGGTGTACTTAGGGAGAGGGTGAGGAGCAGGGAGAGCTGTAACCGCCCTGCCACTGGACCACTCAGTCTGTCTGACCTGGGAGAGAGACACTGCCAACATGGTAAGAAGAGAGAGACAGAGAGAGAGAGAGAGAGAGAGAGAGAGAGAGAGAGAGAGAGAGAGAGAGAGAGACAGACAGAGACAGAGACAGAAGAGAGAGAGAGAGAGAGGTAGAGGTAGAGAGAAAGAGAAAGAGAATGAGAGAGAAATGGAGAAAGAAAGAGTGGATGAGAGAGAAATTAGGAGAGAGTGGGAAGTGGAGAGAGAAAGAGAGATGGAGAAAGAGACGGAGAGAGGATGAAACCATAAAAGAGAGAAAGAATGAGAGAGGGAGAAAGAGTGAGTGAGAGAGAGAGAGAGGGGGGGGGAGAGAAGGAGAGTGCAAGAAAGAAAGAGAGAGAGATACTAAGGATTTGTTATGGCTTGTTGGGTTGATAAGTAAGACTGGATGTGTGTTGATTATTAGTTACAACATACACGCATACACACATACACACACTTAAATTCCTAAAATGCAATTATACGTTTAAAAAAGGGTATTGTAATTAGTTGTAAACAGTCAGATTATCTGTTGATAGTCTGTTGAGATTTGTACATATAGAAGTGTCTGTGTATTTATGTGTGTGTGTGTACCTGAGTGTGCGTGTGTGTCACTGTGTGTGTGTGTGTGTGTGTGTATGTATGTGTGTGTGTCTCTCTGTGTGTGTGTTTGTGTGGTTACTCTGAGCTTCTCCTGAGATAGAGCTAGAGTTTGACCAGTGACCTCTAGCAGTACCTCTCTCTGACCAGGGGGTGGCAGTGGAGAGCTTCAAAGGGTCCCTGTCAATCACCCTCACACACACACACACATTACCTAACCCAGACACACACATCAGGAACACACATTACCTAACCCAGACTCACACAAACACACGCCAGGAATCCCACTTCTTAACGTGTGACGTCACAGTAACAGTCTGTAAGTAGGTAGTAATGTCACAGTAACAGTCTGTAAGTAGGTAGTAATGTCACAGTAACAGTCTGTAAGTAGGTAGTAATGTCACAGTAACAGTCTGTAAGTAGGTAGTAATGTCACAGTAACAGTCTGTAAGTAGGTAGTAATGTCACAGTAACAGTCTGTAAGTAGGTAGTAATGTCACAGTAATGCCCCCCCTCCTGCCTCCCTTTCCTGCCTCTCCTCCCTGCCTCCCTTTCCTGCCTCTCCTCCCTCCCTCCCTCTCCTGTCTCTCCTCCCTGCCTCCCTCTCTTGCCTCTCCTCCCTGCCTCTCCTCCCTGCCTCTCCTCCCTGCCTCCCTCTCCTGCCTCTCCTCCCTGCCTCCCTTTCCTGCCTCTCCTCCCTCCCTCCCTCTCCTGCCTCTCCTCCCTGCCTCCCTCTCTTGCCTCTACTCCCTGCCTCCCTCTCCTGCCTCTCCTCCCTGCCTCCCTCTCTTGCCTCTCCTCCCAGCCCACGGACGCCCAAAGTGACGCTCGCTCATTCCTGAGTGAGGAGATGATCACAGGTGAGGAGGGAGGGAGGGAGGTGATGAAAGCTGTAACCTGCAGTAACAGGTGTGATAGCTGAGCACTGGATCAAACCTGCGAGCATCAGAATGTGATGGAAACAGATGTTTTCTGTGTCCAGTCACTCATGATGAATGTCAACACTCCAGAGTTCCAGGCTGCCTTCGACATGTTCGACACGGACGGTGGCGGTGACATCAG
>NC_090056.1:20676748-20696748 GCF_038355195.1 Osmerus mordax | reverse complement strand
TCTCTCTTTCTGTCTCCCACCCTCCCTCTCTCTCTCTGTCTCCCTTCCTCTCTTTCTCTCTGCAGAGTTTCTGAAGATGATGGAGAACGTCCAGTAGAAGAGCAGGACCATCATTCCTAGCAGATCCTGCTTTCCAAAATGTCCTCCTCCGAGATGAAGAAAACACAAGAGATTCAGAATCACCAACCTTACTATCTCCCCCTAACCCTTCCTTCAGAGAAAAGACTAACTGTCATTCAGCTTCCTCTACCACACAGTCCTCTCTTCTTCTCCCCTCCCCTCTTTTCTCCTCTCCTCTCTCCTCCTTCCCCCTCCTCCTCCCCTCCCCTCTTCTCTCCTCTCCTCCCCTCCTTCCCCTCCCCCTCCTCCTCTCCTGCCCTGTCCTCTGGTTCTCTCTCCTTACTCCTAACCCTTGAGACATTGTGGGAATGTCTAAAAATATCCAGCAGAACCTTTTAAGACGAAGGAACGTCCCCTCGCCCAGACTGCCCCCCCAGCTGCCCTCCAGCACCTGCTGCTACGCAGGGCTCAGGAAACTCTACACCCTCACCCCCTCACCCTCCCCTCACCCCCCTTCACACCCTGCCCTCCCTCCCCCTGTACAGAACTTCCTAAATAAACCCTCCTAGATCTGTCAGCTGCTCTGCTTCTCTTGGTGTGCTCTGCTGCCGGAGGGCATCCTATACTCATCCTATCTTCCTGTAACACTGGGTCAACACACACACTCATACACACATACACTCACACGCACGCACACACACACACACACACACACACTCACTTACTCACACACACACACACACTCACACACATTCACTCACTCACACACTTACACACTCACACACACTTACAAGCACATATCCATACACACACACTCACAAGCACATACCCACACAGACACACACACACTGCCAAGCACATATCCACACACACTCACTAAAGAGAGAGAGCCGTGACTGTCCGGCCGAAGAGGCCGCTCTCCCTGCTCGTCCCTCACTCTCAGACGGAGCAGGTGACGGGTCTCCACGGTAACCTACAGGTCCAGCATGAACGTGAGCCCAACCTCGGTTCCCACGGTGACGGACACAGCCCAAGCCCAACATCAGTCCCCAGACGATCTTCTCTCTTAGCAGAACAACCGCCTGCCCTCAAGTATATAGTCCTCCATCCATACCCTCCCCCACCTCTCCCCCTCCTCACCCACCTGTAGTCACATCCCTCCCCCATCCCAGTTTCCCATCCCAGGAACCACCCTCTATATAAGGAGCCAGGTTCTGTTTATACGTGGCTGAGAGGGGGGGGAGGGGGGGGGGGGGAGGGGGCGGGAAGAGGAGGGGTCTCAGTCTACCTCCTGCAGTCTCCTGCTATTCAGGGCACAGTGGAGTAGGAGGTGGGGGGAGGAGGGGGAGGATGGGGAGTGCAGAGCTTTTCTCACAGCATGTTTCTCCAGGGTTAAAGTTACACCCCCCCCCCCCCCCCCACAGAGGCTGCACAACTCACTAATAACCCCCTCACACACACACACACACACAGAAACACACACACAATACTCTCAGCCCACCCACCTAAACATTCTAGTTTAGCCCCCCACACCCCACACATTCACCCCTCAACTCTTCCTTCAGCATAAAACATTATGCAGAACACTGCCGCAGTTTGAAACAGAAACACAGAGAACACAGGAGAGCCACATCCCTGGGTTCCACCCTGAGTTTTACCTGGGTTCCACATGGGTTCCACCCTGAGTTTTATCTGGGTTCCACATGGGTTGCACCCTGAGTTTTATCTGCGTTCCACATGGGTTCCACTCTGAGTTTTATCTGGGTTCCACATGGGTTCCAGAATGAGTTTTATCTGGGTTCCACATGGCTTCCACCCTGAGTTTTATCTGGGTTCCACATGGGTTCCACTCTGAGTTTTATCTGGGTTCCACATGGGTTCCAGAATGAGTTTTATCTGGGTTCCACATGGGTTGCACTCTGAGTTTTATCTGGGTTCCACATGAGTTCCACCCTGAGTTGTATCTGGGTTGGACATGGGTTCCACAAGGGGTCTCATTTACGATCTTGGATTGAAAGCCTGATATTAATTGGTAATTGAAGCATCAATTGTTGGAGACCATTGTAAATTTCAGCAACAAAGAAGTGCATGATATGAAAGATTGTTCCTGTCCCCTGCTAGTAACATGCTAGTACACTAATGCACATCTGCATGCCTGCTATGCGTTAGTTGCTAAATTATTTATGTATAAAATTAACTCGTCATTACAACAACTGTGCTGCGCAGTAGTTTACTGGGTCCTAAACACGGAAGTTTAACATTCGACTCAGATGCTGAGATTATTTTACTCTACGAGTTGTCTGCGTCTTCGAGGCTGAGTCGAGCCGTTCTCTCCAGGTCGCTATTGGCTTGTTGGGCCCCAGAACCCTAAAAGTTCAAGAATCTAATTCTGGAGTCCTGAGCGCCAGGGGGCGTGTCTCCGGTGACCAGTTTAAAGTGTCTCTGAACTCTGTCTTCAGGTCTAGTCTTTCTGTTGGGGTGCACGCGGATTGACCACTCTTTTTGGGGCTTATTTTCCGTGGATATTTGGGGAAAGGCTAATCCGCAACCATGGTAAGACCAAACAACAGCACACGGTCAATTAAACTATATGATGACCACACGTTAGCGTTTGACAATATGAATTGATAATTGCATCGTAAAAGAAAATCGAAATTAGATTTTTAATTGGTTAGAATAAATCTGTTGAGAGCGTGTTGATGGCAGTGTCCAATATGACATTAATGAATTGCAAAACAATAGCCTACGCCATACCTTTCATTCATAGTCATAATTTAAAGTCCATAGACTTTTTAAAACATGATTGCGATGCTCGTTTTAAGGTCACCTGGAAAATTCTGATAAAAAATATAATTTCTAATATAAATGATTCGACTACAGAAACATACCTAGAATTATATTGTAGCCTAACCTGTTCATTGGACTCGGCTACATTTAGAACGTCGCGAGTGTTTCCATAAAGTATAGTGTAGGTATAAGTGTAGGTGTTCAAGGGGTGCGTGAGAGGCGAGGGTGTGCACACAGGACCAAAAAGGGAGCACGTCGTTTCGTTCCCGGGATTGCGCTTAGACAACACATTCCACGGGGTTGCATGTCTGCATGGCCATATTGAGAAAGGCCCAAGACGGCGAGCCGTAAATAGACAGTCTCGTTTTCACCTGGTCCCAGAGCTGTTGTACCACGAGCCGTTTGTCGAGTATCCCTATGACAGATCAGTGCACGCACGCCTAAAGTTTTCGCGCAACCATGTCCCGTTAACGCCGCACAGATCCGCACCGGCGCATCAATGGTGATATCTGTGACGAGTAGATATGATGCGCTACAATGTTCAGCCGTATCAACATGAAGACGTTTGTTCTTCTTCTGTGGTGACTCTA
The DNA here is from genome assembly GCF_038355195.1 of Osmerus mordax. Taxonomy (NCBI): domain Eukaryota; kingdom Metazoa; phylum Chordata; class Actinopteri; order Osmeriformes; family Osmeridae; genus Osmerus; species Osmerus mordax. The sequence continues at coordinate 20,693,311 of NC_090056.1, read as the reverse complement.
GGCTTGTAGGACAGAGAAAGCTAGAGTCATGTTGTGTTTTCTGACTTGACCGTGTGTGCCTCCTCTTCAGACTGACGCGCAACAAGAGGCTCGCTCCTACCTGAGCGAGGAGATGCTGAACGGTGAGTAGGCCTCAACATGACGTCACATTACAACACATTACCTCTCAAAAATAGAACATTATTCTAATCCTAAACCTAAATTATTATAATATGGTGTATATAACACTATCGTTTACATTATAATTAACATATAGGCTCATTCATTCATTGTGATTAGTTTTAAATGTTATTCATTTAGCAGACGCTTTTATCCAAAGCGACACACAAAAGGTGTGTAGACGTGTGAAGTAGACATAAAAAAACTTAGGATCAGAAGAACAGCAGCCTGTTTTGTTAGTCAGGAAACGCTCTGTATGTACCAGACACAGAGCATAAACACTCCACATAAACTGAATGGTTCCCAGATAACAATACTCCATGAAAGAAATATTCTTATCATAAATCTTGTCGCTCCAGAGTTCAAGGCTGCCTTCGACATGTTCGACACGGACGGTGGCGGTGACATCAGCACCAAGGAGCTGGGTCAGGTGATGAGGATGCTGGGCCAGAACCCCACAAGAGAGGAGCTGGACGAAATCATCGAGGAGGTCGATGAGGACGGTGAGCTACGGATAAATCAACACTTAGTGTTATAACAATAATAATTATGATGCATTCATTTAACAGAGGCCTTAATCCAAAACGAAGGGGGGTATTTCAACATGTCATCATCTAGTTATCCCCCCCCCCTCTCCCCATCAGTGACAATCACTATGTAGCTGCCATATATTTTAATTGCGCCATTTGGGTATGCTCAGGAGCGAAGTAGGCGCAGAACATGGCGCGCGAATCCAGATGGGCCTGTTCCTTCCTGGGAAGGCGTACCTGTCTACCTGTTGCAGGTGTACTGATGTGAACTTGTGCCTCAGGTAGCGGCAGCATCGACTTCGAGGAGTTCTTGGTCATGATGGTGAGACTCCTAAAGGAAGACGAGGCTGGCAAGAGCGAGGACGAGTTGGCGGAATGTTTCCGTGTGTTCGACAAGTACGTAATTTACCCGACTGTTAGAGTGAAGGGGAGGGGGATGTTTGGGTTTGTGTGCGTGTGTGTGTGTGTATGTGTGTATGGGTCTTCTTCTACACTTGAATTCTAGAATACCATTCCAACAGTGTGGATTACTGTTGATTACAGGAACGCCGACGGTTACATCGACAGAGAAGAGTTCGCCATCATTATCCGCAGCACAGGCGAGCAGATTTCAGAGGAGGAGATCGACGAGCTGCTGAAGGATGGTGACAAGAACTCTGACGGCATGCTGGACTTTGACGGTAGGACGTCACGCGGACCGGTTGCCTTCGCCTAATGCTGTGGCTCAAAAGGGTATAAATTCAACTTGATTCATTTTTCTAACCGCCGATATATCCCTCTTTCAGAATTCCTCAAGATGATGGAGAATGTGCAGTAAAACAGAGACTCGTGGACATTCCTCCCTCCCCTCTGACTAGCCTATCTGATCTCAAAATGACCCACGAAAACGTCCCCATCCTCCGCTTCATACAGCCAACCTGTGCCTCTCCACCCTCCATCCATGACTAGACGTCCCCCCTTGACGCTCCTAGCGTGGGTTTCTTGGGCACGTCACCCAGGTGTTTGTGTAAGTGCCGGCCATGGAGGCCACAACTGCTGCTCTTTCACCCCCGAATCAGAAGAGCTCGCGCGGGGGGGAGGGGGGTGAAATTCTGCACTCACCTTCACAAGCCTGGCACAGGGCGTAGACCGTCACCAACTGTCAGTCACCCGTTCACTGTACAAACAAAACCGTTGCTTTAAGAAAGATAATAAATGAATAAACACATGCCCACGTGTAGTTCGTCTGACATATTCATGGTCTCTGTACGCGCTTGTCTAGCGAAACATCAATAAAATATTTCTTTTCTTTTTTTTCTATTTTTCCTTGACCCACATTTATCTTGTCTGTATCATTGCTATACCTTTCCAGGAATACGTCACAAATCACCCACTATTATCTTTAGTAGGTACAGCAGCTGCACTTGCTAAGTAAGTGTTGGATTCAGTATACGCATACAATTAGGATAAAACCTGTAATAACAACACAAGTTTGTATCAGTGAGCTATTGTGAGGTTGTCTCAAGTGACGCAACTTTAGTGGTTGTGTCAGAAAAGCCAGAAGGTAATGTGCGACTCTCTGGTCTGCTGAATAGTGTGGCTCTAGCTGGCGCTTAATGATGACATTAATGAACTCAAGAGACTGAAAGCATAAATTAAAACTAAGATCTTTATGGCTCATGGTCATGTTTTATTATGGTGTAGGCTAGCCTACTACACAGGACGCAAATACAGTAGCCTATATCGATATATCTGTACAGTCTATATCTTCCTAATGGCAGATGACCAAATAAAGTCTGACAACCACAGCATTAGGCAGATAACAGCAACACGATTAAAACTGAGGGGGAGATCAATCACAGACGTATAAAAACAGGTAACTTTAATACAGAAATGTAAAGAAGCCACAAAAAGCCAATTCTGAATGAACAGCGGACAAATCACAACAAAGGAAAGAAAAGGGTCGTTGTTGAAAAACATGGCCAGGTTGGCTTTGTGGAGTTTCTGCAGTAGATTAGAGGCAGTTAATAACATGTGAAACCCCTCAAACAGAACGGCATTGTGACATTTGTCTTTTACAGACAATCTAGACGTTGTAATGTTCATATCGAGCCCAAATCAAGAGCCATAATTAGCTTCGTCAAAGGCTTTGCGTGCCCTCTTAAGTTCCTCGTTCATGGTCAGCAGATCCTTCACTCGGGCGAACTTCCTCGGGTCTTTCCGGATGAGGAAAACAATGTCTTCGACCTGGACGCGACCCTGGCGGCCTATAGACATGGCTTTATGGGTCATCTCCGTGATAAACTCGATGACAAGGTCTTCAAGAATGTCCACTGATTCGGTGTACGGATTCTGATCGTCTCCAAACCCGTACATCATGCAGCGAAGCTCCTTAGAGAAAAGACGCTTTCTCTTCCCGTGTCCTCCGTCGGCGCCACAGGACCCCTCGTCCAGTTCTTCGTCGAATCCAGGCTCGTCTTCCTCATCCGCCATTCTGTCAAAAAGGAAACTAGTTTAGAAACAACAAAACAATATAAACGTTTTATGTTATCACTGGTAATAGAAATAACAAATACAGAAGACTACCTCGAAAAAGGTAAAGCTGCGAGCACAACACTACACCGTTTGTTTGAGGACTTCCGCTTTCTCTTCTTCTATGGTCACCAACGCGCTAGTCTGACAGAAGGGCAGAAGGAAATACTGCCCCCTAGTCAGGTCCACTTCAGTTCATAGTGACAACAGTTTGTGTTGCCTGATCAACGCAGGTGCTTCTGCCACGCCGAACGAGTGTTCATAGGGCACAGTACAGCTGTGCGACGCCTTTGTATACAACTCGGACATGTACTCATGAATCCTGAAGCGGTGTCTTTGCCGTGATTTCGTGCATAGGTTGGTAAACAGCCAACTACCGCCTTTGTTTAAAGACAGACACAACTTCACATTTGAGCTGGTAGACTGGACTGGCTAGCGCGTCTTCACACCAGCTAACTACGTAGAATGCTAGACTAGCGAGGAAACCCCGTCCAACTCTACGGTGGGCTTGCAGCCAGTTGGGTAAGTCCAGCTGGGGCGTCGGTTACAAAACGAATATTTGATATAGATAAAATTGGTGAGTGGTGGCTCCCTAGCAACGTAGCTAGACTAAAGTTATGAGCGAAACGTGGCTAGCTCCTAGCATCGAGGAACCAAAACTAGGACCCTCAAACTCGAAGCTACGCACGTTTTCTTGACAGCATCCCGTACAGTACTAGTTACCAGAGTTGGTTTAGAGAGGGAAATGTCGTTTTGTTTACTGTATTTAGCTCTTTGTTCGTTCATAATCCGCAGGCCGATTTTCAAAGGTTTTATCATTGCAGCAATGCTCTTATCAAGTTCGAGGACACAAACTTCTCTGATCACTGACCGTGCGCTCGCGACGTTTCAGTGACGTGTCACGCCAGCTAGATCGGTTTGAACAATTCTGACAGCTTCCCCGTTCTTCAGGTAACCATGGCACCTGGACCACCAGCCCCGAGCTCCGGTATGGAGCTAGTTACCTCGCAGTAGCAGCTACCGGTCAGGCTTGGGCGCCATGCCGTGCCCCGTCCAGCTCATGTGCCGCGCTGTGCGCACTGTCGGCCTGGTCCTGTTTTATTACGTCTTCTCTATAGGAATAACTTTCTACAACAAATGGCTAATGAAGGTAAGTCACGAAGAGTTCAGCAGAAAACACATCAGCGGTCAAGTCTTGTTTAGAAGTACAGCTGCAAGTAACTCGGTTCCTTTTGATTCTCTCTCTCTCTCTCTCTCTCTCTCTCTCTCTCTCTCTCTCTCTCTCTCTCTCTCTCTCTCTCTCTCTCCTCTCTCCCTCAGGGTTTCCACTTCCCTCTCTTCATGACCCTGGTCCATCTCAGCATCATCTTCAGCCTGTCTGCGCTGTCCCGCTGGGCGCTGCAGTGCTGGACAGGCAAGCCCAGAGTCGTGCTCAGCTGGGCCGACTACATCTTCAAAGTGGCCCCCACTGGTGGGTGGGTGTGTGGAGGGGTAGGGGTGAAAGTTCACTATCTAAAGCTTGTGTTTAGCAACCATGTTGTAGAGGGAGAGAGATAACATGTCAACTCAGAGACAGGGCTGAGAGGAGCCATGGCAACGTCTTATCTGTCTCTCTCTCTGGACAGAAGCAGGCTGAAGTCCAGGTAGATTGTCAGACATTTCTTTAAGTAAAGGGATGAGGTCTGGGGGATGAGGTGAAGCTTTTGTTCTCTCGTCTGCAGCTTTGGCAACCGCCCTGGACATCGGTCTATCTAACTGGAGCTTCCTCTTCATCACCATCAGCCTGTGAGTGTGTGTGAGTGTGTGTGAGTGTGTGTGTGTGTGTGTGTGTGTGTGTGTGGAAGAGTTTCCCCTACCTTCTTAGTTTATGCCTGTGTCTGAGTGATTAGATAGTGTATTTGTGATGTCTGTGATTTTAGTGTGTTTAAACTACAAAGTGTTATGCTTGTCTGCATCTTGCATGCCATTTCACCCTGTGCTCCAGGCACACCATGACCAAGTCCTCTGCTGTTCTCGTTTCACCCTGTGCTCCAGGTACACCATGACCAAGTCCTCTGCTGTTCTCTTCATCCTCTTCTTCTCTCTCATCTTCAAGCTGGAAGAACCGGTAAGTGACATGTCTGTAAGCCAATCAGAAGCTGTGTCTCCCTCTGAACCAATCACAAGCTGTGTCTCCCTCTGAGCCGTAATGCAGGATTGGTTTATTTGACTGCGCTGCAGGACAGACTGTAGGCAGAGTGGCAAGGACAAGTCCTGTAGTTTGACATACAGAAAGTAGATTCCAGGCCTCGCCGTGGAACCACCGATGACAGATCCTGACTGGTCTCTGAGGTGTGGGGCTGCTCTTCACACTAAGAACCAGGTCTCTGAGGTGTGGGGCTGCTCTTCACACTAAGAACCAGGTCTCTGAGGTGTGGGGCTGCTCTTCACACTAAGAACCAGGTCTCTGAGGTGTGGGGCTGCTCTTCACACTAAGAACCAGGTCTCTGAGGTGTGGGGCTGCTCTTCACACTAAGAACCAGGTCTCTGAGGTGTGGGGCTGCTCTTCACACTAAGAACCGCGTTCTGGTTCTTAATGATCCTTCAACTTCCTACTCGCACAATTACACAGCTTCTGGTGTGGCATGTGCCGTTTAGCTCTGCATGGTTCCTGTCTCGCTTCCGGCCGTCCCTTCCCCCTGACAGAGCGCACGCTGCTGGTGGGCCGTTCAGCGTGTTGCTAAGCTCTGCGTGGGTCCTCTCCTGTGTCCTGAGAGGGTTTTGTCTACTTATTTACGTTTAAATGTAATTTGGACCCAAGTATTGAAAGTTCCGCTGTGTTTTTTTTAACCATACATTAGGCAAGGTGTGTGTGTGTGTGTGTGTGTGTGTGTGTGTGTGTAATAAATATATATATATATATTCTCCTCTCGTTCTCTCCCTCTCCAGAACCCGTTCCTGGTGGTGGTGGTTCTGCTGATAGCCAGTGGTCTCTTCATGTTCACGTTTGAGTCGACCCAGTTCAACCTTCAGGGCTTCATCATGGTGCTGCTGGCCTCCTTCATTGGGGGAATCCGCTGGACCCTCACACAGCTGCTCATGCAGAAAGCAGAGCTGGGTGGGTTCTGGTGCCTGGTTATGTGTGTGTGTTATAGTGTGTGTGGTGTGTGTGCTTAGCCCTATTTACGAGCAATGTCACAAGGCTTCGTGTGTGTGTGTGTGTGTGTGTTCTGTCAGGAATAAGTGTTGGTTTCACTGGATAATAGTCTGGAGTTTAAGAAATGTTTCATGATTTGTGATCGTTGTTCTGAACTTCAGTGTCAATAAAAACTCTCCTCTCTTTCTCCCCCTGCTAACTCTTTCTCTCTTACCTCCCCCCTCTCTGAACCCCTCCCCCCTCTCTCCCCTTCCCCCCCCCCCAGGCCTACAGAACCCTATAGACACCATGTACCACCTGCAGCCTCTCATGTTCCTGGGCCTCTTCCCTCTCTTCCTCTACAACGAAGGTTAGTCTTCCTTCTCCCTCTTTTGCTCCTTCTCCTCTACCTCCTCTCCTCCTTCTCCCTCTCCTCCTCTTCCTCCCTCTACCTCCTCCTCCCTCTCCTCTTCCTCCATCTCCTCTTCCTCCCTCTCCTCCTCCTCCATCTCCTCCTCCTCCATCTCCTCTTCCTCCCTCTCCTCCTCCTCCCTCTCCTCTCTGTGTTTTTTAGCCTCTGTCACCAGCCCCTCAGTGTTTATTCTGAGTCTGGCTCTGTTCTTTTATGGGATTTGTAAATAGTCTCTGACCATATGATTATTTACTTGTGTCTCCTTTCTATCTCTCCCTCCCTCCTGTCTGTCTACCTGTCTCTCCCTCCCTCTTGCCTGTCTCTCTCTCCCTCCGTCTTGCCTGTCTGTGTGCAGGGCTGACTCTGACCATGTCGGAGAAGCTGTTCCGTGTGTCGGAGCTGCGCCCCCTGCTGTCCTCCCTGCTCCTGCTGTGTGTGGGCGGCTCCCTGGCGTTCGGCCTTGGCTTCTCAGAGTTCCTGCTGGTCTCGCGCACCTCCAGCCTTACGCTGTCCATCGCTGGGATCTTCAAGGTAAACACACAGCTCTCTCTTTCATTTCACCTGTCTTTCTCTGTTTCTCTTTCTTCACCTCTATAGCAGTGCTTTTTCTCAATCCCTTTTTTTTCTTTAACTTTTTCCATCTTACTTCCTTGCCATGGCACCATTCAATTTCCGTCTGCGATCCTTCCTTGCCCCCCTGCAGGAAGTGCTCACCGTATGGCAGCGTTGCATTTCCTTCTGACATCCTTGTGTGGCTCCTCCCCCTGCAGGAAGTGCTCACAGTATGGCAGCGTTGCATTTCCTTCTGACATCCTTGTGTGGCTCCTCCCCCTGCAGGAGGTGTGCACTCTGCTGCTGGCGGCGAGGCTGATGGGAGACCGCATGAGCAGCATCAACTGGCTGGGCTTTGCTGTGTGTCTGTCCGGCATCTCTCTGCACGTGGGCCTCAAGACCTACTACTCTAGGGGTAGGTGGTCCCCAGGGGCCTGACTGGGCCACCTGAACTGAGACTGTGTACGTGGTTTATTGGGTGTGCTTTGCCTTCGGCAAGGGCACAACCTTTGTTCTCTCACATATATATTATTATTATTATTTTTTTTTTTTTTTGCCCCCCTAAAACTCAGTCAATATTTGGCCTACATAGACAACCTAGGTGTCAAAAGTTTTGTCTTGGTAGCGATTGAGTTGCTTCTATTGGGATTTACATTCCGTTGCATGGTTTAGGCTCAAGTTAAGTTTTTGTGGCGAAAAGTGAAGCTAACGGTGGCTAATTTGCTAGCCACAGTCGCTGGCGTTACTAACGTCACTACGTCACTAACGTCACGAAAACACGTGACTACCTTTGGCAGAACATTCGTTTCGCATCTGTTAACTTGGGGGATAGCTAGGCTAACTATAGCTTTACTGCAAGGCAGCTGCAGAAACGCCACAAGCAAAGAGGCCAGGGTGATAACTATTTACTCATTTTACTTTGTGATGTGAAACACAACTGTGAAATGTAATGTACAATATTAGCTGATATTATTAAGGAAGTAGGCCCACATCTACTTTCGGAAACGGTAGTCTACTATTTCACTGAAGCATTAGCATGACATTAGCCTCTGTTGCCCGGGCAACACATACTACAGTGATCTATGATGCATCTGTTTTCAATCGTTAAAATAAACATTCCTCACAAATACATTTTCGTTGTAGGATTTATTATGACATTAGATTACAAGTAAACGATTTGTGGGTGAAATTATAATTCCCTGTGGTTTCAATCCAGTGTATCACTGCAACGCTGTAGCCTACGCGAGACACTACAAAAACATCTACACAGCTGTTTAGGAAGTCAAACGGCGACAGAACATGTTCGGCACTCCCCTTACTTAACTAAATCAAAAGTCTATCTAACTACTAACCTGAACTTCATTGCCACAGCCTAAACTTTGTCAATCTGTTCATAAAAAAAATTAATTTCAGCCTAAACCGTACAACGGAACGTTAAATCCAATTCAACCAACGCAATCGCTACCAAGGCGAACACAGCAGTAGTCTAGTACTGTACCGTAGTAGTACAATTTACAGTCAATTTTTACACCGTTCTGCCAAATGTATTCGTTTTGATTCAACGATGAGGCTGCCTCTTGCAGGGGAATTAAAAAACGGACCCCTGTGCAACCGACGCAAGCAAGCACACCCTACAATTTCCCCAGAAATTGTACCCTCTCTAGTTAGTAATGGGATGGCTGTTGTTGATGCTGTTGTTTATTTATTTCTGGTTATGTACCCTCCAGGTAAAGGCCACATGTCGAGAGCGCTGGCCAGTAAGAGCAGTCCTGATCCTAACCCTGATCTAGAGCTTCCTCTGTTGAGGAGCGAGGAGGAGGAGGAGGAAGAGGAGGATGAGATTCACCACTGAATCATAGGAGCAGAATTAACCGACCGTCTGACTGACTGGTTTAATTACTGGTTCAATGACTGACTGACTGGTTTAATGACTGACTAACTGGTTCAATTACTGGTTCAATGACTGACTGACTGGTTTAATGACTGACTAACTGGTTTAATGACTGCCTGACTGACTGGTTCTATGACTGCCTAACTGGCTGGACTTCAGGTTGCAGAGAAGACTGATGTTATCAGAGATCCTCTCCAGGTCCTGACCTCTCGTAGCACTCTGGGATTCTGGTCTTCCTGTTTTCCTGTACAGCCCCTGTGCCTTCTAACCCTGCCCGTCAACACACGCCTCAGGACCAGCAGCACAACCAAACACCTCTCCCTGAACCGGTGAAGCGGTCACCGTGGTAACGACATCCCCGTGGCAACGACCCACGGTGTTATAATCACGTGGTGTGTATATGTAACAGGAGCTCTACTGTCTTTATCTCTGGTAAACAGTCCAATATCAAACCCAACTGGCTGGTGCACAGACACCAGTATTGTGGTCCAGTATGAAGCTGTGGGCATGATGACCTTTAGCCTCCCCCAGGCCTCCAGAGTGGGGGCACAGCTGCACCCCTGGTACATGCCAACATACCCAGTTGCTGCTCCTAATATTTTGCACCTTCTCTGGAGGATTCTAAGTGTTCATGTTCAGGTTGGAGGGTTGGGTGGTGCTAGGCCTGGGCTACAATGTCGGTGTTGGAGGGTTGGGTGGTGCTAGGGCTGGGCTACAGTGTCGGTGTTGGAGGGTTGGGTGGTGCTAGGGCTGGGCTACAATGTTGGGTTGTATTTCCTCTGTGTGTATCAGTTTGGGGTGAATACATTGTCATGGTGAGGTGCTAGGAGACGTACGGTGTGACAGGGACCTATGGAGTGCCACTTGTTTACTTCCTTGACAGAGGACCACTGGTATTCAAGATCATGGATGCGTTGTTTTTTTGTCGACATGGTAACACATTGTGATTTGTAAACTATTTAAGTACAAATGATTTAGTTTGGAAGGACAAGATTTAATAAGATATTGTTTGTGAAAATGACATTGGAATAAAATGGAGTTGTTTAATAACAGTTATGATCATTAAAGAATTGAAATGAGTAGGCTACATTTATTTTACATTGGCTAGCCCAGTGTCGATTTTAGACTCTTTTTAGGGGTGGTCAAGCACACCTAAATTTCATCTCAGCACCCCTAAAAATTATAATAATAAAAAAATTGATTTATTATTGTTTATCATTTTATGCTGGTAATTCATTAAGAGACTTTCTTAGTTTTCTCATTCATTCAATATTTTGCATAATAATAAATAAATGTATTAACTGTTATCCAGTGAAATTAGTGATTTATTAGCAAAGGGATTTAAGACTTTTGCAAGGCTCTGTAACCATGTCACATTCTCATTGGAGGCTGAGCCCCCTTAAAGGTCTGATCCTAGAACCGCCCCTGGGCTAGCCTAATAGACTAATTGAGTCTATTAGGCTATTAAATTAGCCTAGAACATTTTGTAGAAGTATAGCTAAACCATACACATTTGGTGCAGCCAAACTGAAAAGTGCTCTCTTAGTCAGGTCGTTAATTATAATAACACCAGGCTGCTACACCCTGGCCTATAATCAAGCCCTAGGATACCTCACAGTCCGCACTGGGTCGCTATTCATTCAATCCCTATTCAATCACATTTCACAGCTAAAAGTAGCCTCACAGCCAATTATCTCACTAGGGCCGCGTTTCATGCGGAGTGCATTAGCTTTATCGAGTCAGTTAAGATATCTTCTATCGTCGCCAGAAATAAATTACCAACAAATTACAACTTTCATTGTCTGCTCTCCAAGTTGAAAATGACTAAAACTCGTCAATTTCAGCTACATCCCGTGTCACGGGGCGGGGGCGGGTGGCCGCATCTAAAAGGCTTAATGATTAATATTGCTTATTCATAATAGGCCTAGTCTATAGGAATGCCAAAAAGTTTTGAGGAATCTTTCCGTCCGCAGTCAAGTAAACCCACGTTTAAGTGTTCTTAGGAGGAGGAAGATCTGATAGGCTACTTTATAGATTTAATATTTTTTCCGAGAGCACCCCGCCCATGCTAGTGCGGCGGGAGGGTCTTGAAGGATCGGGTTTCACGTGCGTACCGGGGCTGAGAGAGATAGCAGGACTGGGAAGCGATCAGTGCTCATGGAGCTCCCGCGTGTTGACATCCCACATCAGGAATGCACCAGGATCACCTCGCACTGAACGAGAAGTCTGGACGCCGCTAGACCACCGAAATCAGGTAGGCTACATTCATATGTAGTCTAACTGATCACTGTGTTGGCCCAGTGACACCTAATAGCTTTGTAGCGTTACTCACTGAGTTACCTGCAACACCCTGCTGTCGCTCTATGATCTGCTAACTCCGTCTATAGGCCAGGTAAATACTTCAGGTGTAAAGTCGCCTAAAGCCAAGTGAGATAAGGAACAAAGCCTCTCACACTGTTCATCGTGAACATAGACGTGAGTGTTTTAATACAGAAACAGGCCTAACTGTTTGTGGATTTATTATTTTGCTCGGGATATCGTATACACTAGAAAATTAAAGTTGTCCTTGATATGTCACTGGCTGTAGTGGATTGGCCCGTGTCGCTGAATGTGGATGGGTCTTGGTCTGCGCGCCCTGCCTACAGCCTACGGCGCGAGCGCCTCACAATGGAAAGAGAATTCAGATTTATGTTTCAAGACTAGGCTATATTTAGCATCGTAATAACAGTTGTTTATGATGACATTTTTCACAGATTTATCTCTGAAATTAAGTAACTGTCCGAAAACAGATTCGGACTCTGTGACTGAGCTCAAATTTAACCTAATGTTGCCATTTCGAAAACACAAACTTCCACATTTATATTGGAGTCCAAACTGTTGCGTTGCCCTACACAACATGTGTACGAACGTATGGACCCTATACGTCTGGAGGAAGTATCCTAATGACAAGCGCTCAGACTAGACGTCGGGTGCAAAAATGTAGCCTACCCTTTATGCTCCTTGTCACCGGACATGGAAACATGGAAGAGATATGAGTAACATGACCTAGTAGGTTGAACAACAATGAGACAAGCACAGACAAGCTACAGCTGAAGGCCTTCGGTGACTCCGCATTCTACCTGGAGTGGGATGAAATGAGCGAGCAGCGGTAGTAGTCTACGTGATGGGCGGAATACGCTGGATCATGCATGCCCACGAGAAGTTTCCGTTTCCAAAATGAGCAGTGACTCTTGGATGAGGAAGGCTTGGCAAAATTGACTATTTGCCCTGCTAGACTACAATATAGCCCACTACTTCAGTCTAGTAACTAGACTTTTTGGTGAACAACAGGTAACAGAGATGAGAGTTGTCCACAACCACAACACAGTCTATGATCTGCTTAGTTTGCTTGACCAGCCTTCTCTGATACAGGGATATCCTGGCTGTATGTCTCTGATACAGGGATATCCTGGCTGTATGTTTCTGATACAGGGATATCCTGGCTAGCTGTCCCTGATACAGGGATTTCTCCATGAGTTACAATTGTTGTTCACCATTGTTTGTTTGAGCCTCTGTCTAAATACAATTGTTTACCCATATGGGGATGGACAATAAAGTTTATTTAATTGAACTGAATCCCACCTGTGGTACAGTCAAGCACACAGGGCAAGTAGGAGATCCCAGAGCAGAAGGATGATTCAATAATAACAACAAGAAGAATTAATGTATTTATTGTGGGCACCTTTTCAAAGTGCAACAGGTTGAAGAATTATTCTGCTAATTTCTGAAAACCTTCAGATAAACGACGAGGTCAACCTGCATGACTTCAAACAGATGTTGCTAAACATCCCAGAATGCTTTGCACTGAGACTGGCCTTGTTCTTGTTTATGGCAGAAAGAGCTCTTAGCATTACAGCTGCTGCATACTGTGTGTGTGTGTGTGTGTGTGTGTGTGTGTGGGGTGTGTGTGTGGGTGTGTGTGTGGGGGGGTGCGTGTATGTGTTTGTGTGAGAGACAGAGAGGGTATGAGTGTGTGTGTGGGCACGCGTGTGTGTGCGTGTATCTGTGTGTGAGTTTAATTACACTCAGTCAAATTGAAGGGTCCACCTAATGGGTCTAGGAGGCACCTGTACTCAGCCTGTAAACAGCCTTCAGAGCGTTCCCGTGGGAACGGACAAACAGATGTGTCTCGTTAGAATTGTGCACTTCTGGTCCTTTATCTGCAGTACTTATTTGTGCATTTGACATCGTCTTCAGATTAGCAGCCAAAATTACAAGCAGAATATCAAGGATCATAAGTGAAGAGTTCTATCAGTATTCCAGTGGTATTCAGATAGTTAGCCTTTTTTTTCTTCTTTTTTTTGGAGTGGGATTGTTTTTTTGTCTTGCAAATTCTATATCAACACAAGAAATCAATGTATAATTGTATAAAAGTATGCTAAAATTGCTTTTTGCTAAAATAAATTAATAAAAATCACTAACTCCAACTCACAATGTTACAAACCTGCGTTTATCTACAGTAGTATATGTTTTACCTACAGTAGTTAAGCAGCTCGTTAGCTTACAGGACATAGTTAGGCTAACTGAAACCTAAAAGCTAAACTCTTAGATAAAACTGCTAAAAGACAGAATAACCACAGACACAGGCCAGGGAGATACCACTAGCTATGTTTCCAGGCTGTGATATCAACACTGTCTTTTCCTCAGTTTTACCGAAAAGTACCGCTAACCTACCGCTAACCCACCGCTAACCAACTATCTGTAAAACCGAAGTTGGCTGGCCGTCGTTCTGGTTAGCGTCTAGCTACGCTAGAAATTCTACACAGCCGCACAAGTTACGTTAGCTGTACTAGTTAAGTTAGCTGTAGTAGTTAAGTTAGCTGATGTAGTTTACCGGTCCGGGGTCTGAAGCCAGGAGGTTTGGAGGTGAGATAGTTAAATAACCTGCCCCAGCTGTAACGGGCCTAGCACACCTCAAAATATTCCCCAGAAATTCAACCTAGTGTAGTTCTGATGGTTTATCAGTGATGTACTTGTGTGTTAATTTGCCCTCCAGACCCCCTGTCAGGCCTGTCTTTCTCCCAGCCCAGATGCAGTGCTGCCCGGCCGCTATCCTGCTCCTCCTCTCCCTGACCTCCAGGGTCTCCAGCCAAGGTAACCCACTACAGTACTGTCCCGAGCAGCACTCCCCTGGTTAGTATTGGAAGAATGATTCAATAGTAACTGTTGTCCGAGTCTGCTGGAGCAGTGTCTGGTGTCTGGAGAGTTCCCTGGCTCTATCGCTTGGTTCAGTTTGGTTCAATAAATGTATATATAATTGTTGCTAATTGCGATCCAAATGCACTTCAAACTTCATACATCAGACACAGACTGCTGTCACTTCCTCCTCATCTACACCCTCCCTCCCTCCTATTCCCTTCATCCCTTCGCCCCTCCATAACTACATCAATTCAGGAACTCTACAGACAGTTAGACTGTTTTGATCCATTCATTCAAACTTCATATCTGTGGTGCTCTCTTCTTCTGCATCCTTCCTCCAGATCCCCCCTCACCCCTTCTTCCCTTCCCTTCTCAGTCCTCCACTTTTCTCTCCCCCCCTACCTTCCCCACTCACCCCTTCACCTCCCCCCCACAGAACACACAGGCGGTCTGGCAGTGACATCATACACTACGGTGCTTCCTAAACAACCTCTGACCCCTCTGCCCCTAGCTGACTTCCTGTCCCCCTGCTGCCTGGCGGACGGCACAAGGCCAGCTTTGATAGGCCGGAACCAGCTGGAGGGGGAGGGGCCACGGAGACAAGACGCGGCTTGTTGGGAAATATGGAGATGAGCTCAAAACAAGGGAGGGATTTGATTGGGCGGTTAGGAAGGAGGAAGTGGGGTGGGGTCCCCCATCTTCCAGAACTGAACTTGTGAAAAACACTTTCATCTTTAAGCTCCTCGAAATAGCGGAAAACACGGGGAGGTTTCTGTGCCCGCTGCTCTGAATACCACTGATGTCTGAAGAGCTCACAGCTCTGTGTGTGGGGGTTTCCTGTTTGTGTGTGTGTAAACGTGTGTGTGTGTGTGTGTGTAGGCCGTCTGAAACTCACGGTCCTGTCTGAAGATCGTCTTCAGATGAAGTGGAAGGAGGCAGAGGGTCCAGTCCAGGGCTACAAGGTCCGAGTCCGGCCCATCTCAGGTGAGACAACCCTGGGTACACCTGGCTCTACGTCTCCCTCCTTGGTTCGGTCCACAGGGGAGGAACAACCCTTTGCACAGGCAGAGGGAGAGCTTCCACTTCTACATGTTTTAATGCACTAGAACAAATCCAGAAACCTTGCCAATGAAGCCAAAGATTCAAACTAATAATAGTACTTTCACACTGGAAGGACAAAGAAAATGGAAGAAATTCCACTTTGAGGTGCTTCAACCTGTCCTACATATATATGGATATGCTTCATGTGAGCTTCTGAGCGGGACCACCCATGGTCTGATTGTAAGGAGTGTTGATGAGTGAGATACCTCTCTTCTCTCCTCTCCTCTCCAACTGTGCTCCAGCAGGAGCAGGGAGGGAGGAGGAGGAGGGGAGGTGAGGAGGGAGGAGGAGGGGAGGTGAGGAGGGAGGGTGAGGAGGGGAGGAGGAGGAGGGGAGGGTGAGGAGGGGAGGTGACGAGGGAGGAGGGGGAGGTGAGGAGGAGGGTGAGGTGAAGAGGGAGGGGAGGGAGGTGAGGAGGGGAGGTGAGGAGGGAGGACGAGGGGAGAGGAGGAGGGGAGGTGAGGAGGGAGGGGAGGTGAGGAGGAGGGGAGGTGACGAGGGAGGAGGAGGGGAGGTGACGAGGAGGAGGAGGGGAGGTGAGGAGGGGAGGTGAGGAGGGAGGAGGAGGGGAGGGGAGGAGGGGGAGGGAGGAGGAGGGGAGTGAGGAGGGAGGAGGAGGGGAGGGGGGGAGGTGACGAGGGAGGAGGAGGTGAGGAGGGGAGGAGGGAGGAGAGGAGGTGAGGAGGGAGGGAGGAGGGGGAGGGGAGGAGGGGAGGGAGGGGAGGGAGGGAGGAGTGGGGAGGTGAGGAGGGGAAGGGTTGAGAGGAGGGAGGAGAGGGGGAGGAGGAGGTGAGGAGGAGGAGGAGGGGAGGAGGGAGGAGGAGTGGAGGTGAGGAGGGGAGGGGAGGTGAGGAGGGAGGAGGAGGTGAGGTGAGGAGGGAGGAGGAGGGGAGGTGAGGAGGGGAGGGAGGTGAGGTAAGGAGGGGAGGTGAGGAGGGGGAGGTGAGAAGGGAGGAGGAGGGGAGGTGAGGAGGGGAGGTGAGGAGGGAGGAAGGAGGGAGGTGAGGAGGGAGGAAGAGGGGAAGTGACGAGGGAGGAGGAGGGGAGGTGAGGAGGGGAGGAGGGAACGGGGGGGCAACTTTCCTGAAGCTGATCTGTCTAATCTCTCTCCTCC